>NC_091304.1:46560792-46743292 GCF_038502225.1 Cherax quadricarinatus
TGTTCCCTCTCAGTTTACATAAGACTTACGTCTCTTCCTTACAAGTAGGGAGAACAGATCACCTGTCTCATACCATGTAATCAAGATGAGATCACGTTGCTTTCTTAAGGACCTACTATGTACCTTGGTGGACTTAAGTCTTCCTCGGCCACTCCATCACAGTGGGGGTGGCATCACTGACACGCAGTTATCAACCAAATGGCTGCAAAACATGTCACCTAAATATTATTGGATATGGACGTAACTCTGCATTATCGTTAGTACTTTCTGTTCTGAAATATATATGTCGAGCCGAATAGATAAAACTCGTCAATTAGCAAGAATTCATTTAAAATAAAGTCCTTTCTCTAAATTTCTCTTATACATTTTAAGATATATTTTTCATTTATGTTAATATAATTAATGATTTTGTACCTAAAGAACCTTAGGAAACTTACCTAACTTTATAAAAACAAGCGTATTGTGATTACGTCAATGTGTGATATGCATGTATACTGCATATTTTAAATAAAAAAAATTAATTTAGCCTAATCCAACTAAATATATTTTAGATAAGTTTACAATAATTTTTAAAAAACCAACACAATAAAACGTTTTTTTATTGCATACACAAATTTTCGCTTGCCCTATTCGGCAAGAAGTGCGTTGCTTAAATAAATTTAAGACGAGGTTTGATAAAGCTCATGGAGCAGGGAGTATGACCTAGTAGCAACAAGTGAAGAGGCGGCGCCAGGAGCTGTGACTCGACCACTTCAACCACAACTAGGTGAGTACACACGCTCAGGTCCCCTGGTAAAGGCCACAAAGGTCACTGTTCGAATGGGCAGTTCAAGATTTCAAGTATTGAAATTTTACAAAACGAAATGTGTGTAATCCTATGGGTTTAGTGCTCCCCCATGATTATAATAATTATAATAATGCAGAACGAAACTTAAACGAACAATAACATACTATGTATATAATATTGGAAGATATATATAATATTTACTGATTTGGGTCTATTACCAAACAAATATTGGGTTGAGTCACGTGACTCTCCACCCTATATATACTCATGTACACTTTGCTCAGGTGTATCTGATTGTGACTTGATAAAGTTCACTCTGTGGGCGAAACGTTGTCAATAAACGATGGAATTATACTGTATTTGCGTCTATCCGTTGTATCGGTATTTTATACCATTTATCATCATGGAAATAGAATAAGATGATAGCGTTCCTATCTCTTGCTTCCCATACGAAGTATCGAGCCTCTGCTAATCGCGATGAATGACCAACCCGGGTTTACCACTAAACAAGAAAAATAAAAAGAACAATATATATAATATATATATATAATATATATATATATATATATATATTATATATATTTTCTATATATATATATATATATATAATTATTAACACACTGGCCGAGGCCCACCAAGGCAGGGTGGCCCGAAAAAGAAAAACCTTCACCATCATTCACTCCATCACTGTCTTGGCAGAAAGGTGCTTTACACGACAGTTTTTAAACTGCAACATTAACACCCCCTCCTTCAGAGTGCAGGCACTGTACTTCCCATCTCCAGGACTCAAGTCCGGCCTGCAGGTTTCCCTGAATCCCTTAATAAATGCTACTTTGCTCACACTCCAACAGCACGTCAAGTATTAAAAACCATTTGTCTCCATTCACTCCTATCAAACACGCTCACGCATGCCTGCTGGAAGTCCAAGCCCCTCGCCGACAACCTCCTTTACCCCCTCCCTCCAACCTTTCCTAGGCCGACCCCTACCACGCCTTCCTTCCACTGCAGACTGATACACTCTTGAAGTCATTCTGTTTCGCTCCATTCTCTCGACATGTCCGAAACACCTCAACAACCCTTCCTCAGCCCTCTGGACAACAGTTTTGGTAATCCCGCACCTCCTCCTAACTTCCAAACTACGAATTCTCTGCATTATATTCACACCACACATTGCCCTCAGACATGACATCTCCACTGCCTCCAGCCTTCTCCTTGCTGCAACATTCATCACCCATGCTTCACACCCATATAAGAGCGTTGGTAAAACTATACTCTCATACATTCCCCTCTTTGATTCCAAGGACAAAGTTCTTTGTCTCCACAGACTTCTAAGTGCACAGCTCACCTTTTCCCCTAATCAATTCTATGATTCACCTCATCTTTCATAGACCCATCCGCTGACACGTCCACTCCCAAATATCTGAATACATTCACCTCCTCCATACTCTCTCCCTCCAATCTGATATCCAATCTTTCATCACCTAATCTTTTTGTTATCCTCATAATCTTACTCTTTCCTGTATTCACTTTCAATTTTCTTCTTTTACATACCCTACCAAATTCATCCACCAATCTCTGCAACTTCTCTTCAGAATCACCCATATATATATATATATATATATATATATATATATGTATATATATATAAATATATATGTGTGTGTATATATATATAATTTCAACACACCAGCCGTATCCCACCGAGGCGGGGTGGCCCAAAAGGAAAAACGAAAGTTTCTCCTTTTATATTTAGTAATATATACAGGAGAAGGGGTTACTAGCCCCTTGCTCCTGGCATTTTAGTTGCCTCTTACAACACGCATGGCTTACGGAGGAATAATTCTGTTCCACTTCCCCATGGAGATAAAAGGAAATAAACAAGAACAAGAACTAGAAAGAAAATAGGAGAAAACCCAGAGGGGTGAATATATGTGTGCTTGTACAATACACACACACACATATATATGTGTGTGTGTGTGTGTGTGTGCAAAACGACCATTGTGAAAGAGTAGTGAAATTCCAAGCGCTTTCGTGAAAATTTGCGGTAAAGTTTATTACGGTCAAACTGGTAAAAGTCTCGAACTTGGATTAAAACAACATAAATATAGCATTAGAACTGGACAAGATTCCAATGTTCTATTTATTCATGTGAGAGATTTTAACCATCCAATTGATTTTCAAAATGTTGAGAAAGTTGTATCAAGCAAGTCCATAGTTGACAGAAATATAATTGAATCTTGTTTCATAAAAAGCAGTTTTGAAAATAATAGGAATATTTCCTTAGGTTTATATAAATTAGACTCGTTTATAATTAATAAAATTTGGTTAGAGTTTAATAATACATTGGACAAATAATAAACCTTATTTCTTGGGTAGAATATTTTGTTAGTGGGATGTCGTGAGGACCTGTCTAGTTGGACCAGCGGACCTACTGCAGTGTTCCTCTTTTCTTATGAGTCCGGTATTGTCGCGCGTCAGGTGTTTCTTTGTTGTAGGGGTTGACTGTGAGGTGTAGTCTAAGCCCTTTAATTGCCTTCCTTTGATGTATTACTTTCATAGTTCCTTGACAATGTGAGTAGTCACGAAAGCGCTTGGAATTTCACTACTCTTTCACAGTGGTTGTTTTGCATATTTTAAAATCACCTGTTTACTATGATCTTATTGCATAGTAACCCCTTCTCCTGTATATATTACTAAATTTGAAAGAAACTTTCGTTTTTTCTTTTGGGCCACCCCACCTTGGTGGGATACGGCTGGTACGTTGAAAGATTATATATATATATATATATATATATATATATATATATATATATATATATTAAAGCTCATTTGTTTTACTAATTAGAACTTTTATTACTATAAGTTGCCTTAATTATTTTTAGTTTAGAGATACCAACTCAATCGATAAATGCTCGTTCTCGTATTTCTCTAATCTTACCCACTAAGATCAATCCCAGCTTAGTTATGCAGTTAATACTCTCTCTCGTTACCAACCCCTCGAAGTGGGTATCTTGATGGTGTTCGTGAAGGGCTGTTGATGCATAGGATTTAAGTTACCAGTTCCCTTCCAAGGATCAAACATAATTACGTCCCATTCCTATTTTGACCTCAACTGGCTTAAAGCTTCACCATAATAGTGGGAATATCACTGTCAAGTTTCCTTTCTCCTGCCACCATCCATTGTAGGAGAGTAGCAAGCTCTGGCTCTGGCACCGTCCCCGCCCTAGGAAGGCTTGTAGGAGTGGTGGCTCAGAGAGAGAGAGAGATATGTTGTCCACTTCCTTTCACTCACCCCACGGTCTTTTCCCTCCTACTTCCACACCTTACCTTGCAATAAATAGCCCCAGGATAATGAATTCTTGGATTGTTGCTTACACGAAGTGTTATTGTGAGAGCAGGGCATGGACAGGCAGGAGGGGTCGGCAATGGTGGTAGGGAAACACCAATAAGGGGGAGGTAATGGTGGTAGATGAAAGGAAAATCAGGAGGAAGTTGGTAATGGAGGTAGTAGAAAGGAGACAGCCAAGGGGGTGAGTGGTAATGGTGGTATTAGAAAGGGACAGCCCAATAGATGGGTGGTAATTGTCGTACTAAGAGGGGAAGAAGTAATGGAAAAAAGGGGGCAATACGGAAGAAAAGTATTTAACATTATAAAGTACAGCAATACTCTTTACCCAACACCTGAATATTTCCAGCAATTACTGGAGTAACTTACACGCAGGACCAGACAGTCTTTACACAGGATGTGGCATTCCAGCAGGTACTGCGCCGAGTCGCCATCTCTGGAGAAGACCCGGGCCGGAAGTACCAGCGAACCTACATGAATGAGCAGGTACTGGAGTTTCTTAAACTGAACATAATATTCCAGCAGTTACTGGAGTTTCTTAAACTGAACATAACGTTCCAGCAGGTACTGGAGTTTCTTAAGCTGAACATAACATTCCAGCAGGTACTGGAGTTTCTTAAACTGAACATAACATTCCAGCAGGTACTGGAGTTTCTTAAGCTGAACATAACATTCCAGCAGGTACTGGAGTTTCTTAAACTGAACATAACATTCCAGCAGGTACTGGAGTTTCTTAAGCTGAACATAACATTCCAGCAGGTACTGGAGTTTCTTAAGCTGAACATAACATTCCAACAGGTTCTGGAGTTTCTTTAACTGAACATAACGTTCCATCAGGTACTGGAGTTTCTTACACACGATATGACTTTCCAGGATGTACGGAAATTTTAATAGTATTTTTCCCTGGATGCGACCCACAGCAGTCCGCTAACGCAAAGGCACCTATTGCTCCCTCACCAACCAGTAGTAAAATTATATATGTGTGTTGTCGACTACTGTGAGGCGAATCCAGGTAAGAATATATAAAACTCCTGTCCTTCTAGAATGTCATATCCTGTGAAAAAATGACTAATCTTGTGTGTAAGGTATTTAGGTACCTGCTGGCAGTATTTAGGTACCTGCTGGCAGTATTTAGGTACCTGCTGGCAGTATTTAGGTACCTGCTGGCAGTATTTAGGTACCTGCTGGCAGTATTTAGGTACCTGCTGGCAGTATTTAGGTGCCTGCTGGCAGTATTTAGGTGCCTGCTGGCAGTATTTAGGTACCTGCTGGCAGTATTTAGGTACCTGCTGGCAGTATTTAGGTACCTGCTGGCAGTATTTAGGCACCTGCTGGAAGTATTTAGGTACCTACTGGAAGTATTTAGGTACCTACTGGAAGTATTTAGGTACCTCCTGGAGGTATTTTGGTACCTGCTGGTAGTATTTAGGTACATGCTGGAAGTATTTAGGTACCTGCTGGTACCTAAATACCCTTTCCTTCTACCTCATTACCACCAACCTCCATGGCTTCCCGCCTACTGCTTCCATTACCGCCTTTGAGAAATAAACTTTTCCCAAGGCTAACGCTATTATTTATTCTGAGGCGTATAATGATTCTGCAGTGTTGTATACTAATATATGTATACATGTATCTAGATATATTATGTCCTCGAAATTTCACTCCCCCCCTCTCTCTCTCTTTTTTTAGTCCGTTTCATATATATAATCCATTTCTCTTAGGAATTACCTATCTCAGATTAACTAACTCATAAGTCATAGTAACTCCAGAAGTTTCCCTCCAGTAGAGCTGAAGCTCTCATAGTTGATGAACCATTAATGCAATATGTTATGTCCTCATTGCCCTAGTGAAGTCTCCCAGCTCAGGTTGACTGATTTGAGCCTCATCCTTCGTGACAGAATATTACAGGGAAAACAGTGTTAGCTTTTGTTCATGATGTTTAACCATCATATATAACTGGATAGCAGCATATTGCTGGTGTTTCCAGTTTTGCTAAATATAAGAGTCACCTCCTTCATGGGCTGCCCCCTATCTATTTCCCCCATTACCAACCCCTTCATGGACTGCCTCCTCCCGCTACATCCCTGACCAACCTTCTCTTCGCCTACCTCCCTCAACTACTACCTTCAACACCCCCCAGCAAGGGGGTGTGTCTCCCCCCTCCCCTAATCATACCACCTCCTGTAAGCCACCAATCACAGCATTCATTAACCTGACACTATTTATTGCTATCCTATGCCCTGGGCCGCCGCTATCTCTTCCGTCAAGGCAAATGGAAATGTTTCTTCATTTTGTTTAGAGTGGTACGTGCGCGAAATATTGGCACTGACCACGCGAGGGTAAATATGAGTGGGAAGTGCGGGCAGCGACGCCACACGTGCCTAATAGCTCTAAATCACCACCAAAAAATTGTATCGGTGGATAGTTTATAGGGAGTCATAATGAGTGGGTGTGCCTTCTTACTCCTGTTTTCTTCTGGAGGTTGTGCGCGCAGATTTAATTGACAGTAGCTCCTCAAGGTGAATTATCAGTCTGTTTATCTCGGAGTCGGCTGATTTTTAGCGCACTGTTGTACTTTCATCCGGCTCGCTAGTCATGTCTGGCGGCTGCCAACCTGTTTGGCCGGGTATTAAATAATGTCACCACCACCTCGACGTCCGGCGCTACGTCGGAATCACCGTTGGAAAAGCTAGCTGACAGCTAGACGGATGTAGTAACTCATCACCAGTGGACTGGTTTGGAGAGATAGAGGCGTGTGGGGCGGCGTGATACCTGTTATTCAGGAGGTAGGATGCAGACGCGGTGCTCCTCACGAACCATCCTTTACGGGAGAGATACTGCCTCTGTGCACGCACTATCGCCATGACTCAGTGAGCAGTGATAGGTGCGCACCCAGCACTAACCCGCACACCTGCAACCACCCACTGCCTTGGATGTGTTGAATTTCCTCCGGTGCATCATTACTTAGTAATTTGACTTTTCTATATTCTGCAACTTTTGCCTGGATCGTTCTTCCTCCCTGTTCAGGCAAAGAAGGCCGCAAATAGCATATAATCTGGGAAGGAAACTGCTCTGGAGGTAAAGTTGTTTTTATATGAGTAAATTTGGTACCAAGCCTGTTCCTGAGGCATCCATAAACGGGTTTACATCAGTGTGCAACACTGGAAACTCTAAGATTGTCAGTACAGATTTAAACAAGGAATATATCTCGACCCTAAGACTGATCCTTCTATAACGACCTCCAGCTTGAATCCCCAATTAATGAAAAATACGAAGACTAGAAAGTTCGGAGACTTACAACGATTTTATCAAAACTGGACACATCAGTGGTAACAAAAGCTAGCTTTGTTTCCTTGTCATATTCCATCACACGTGATGGGGTTCATACATGGTGTTGAAATCTGTTAGCATTAGCTGGGAGACTTCAGTGAGCTAATGGGGATACTGTCAAGCATTTCGGTAAGGGTTCATCAGTTACGAGTGCTTCAAAGGTTTCCTTCCATCATAGCTGGAGTTACTGTCACTTGGGAACTGGGTTTACAACCAGATTTGTTTACAAAGTGAGTGATAAATGTGGACTACGAGGAAACGCTCAAAGAACTGTATCTCGTCTCACTGGAAGTGTGAATAATAATGAAAATAATTGATGCCATTTCCACAGACTGCTGGAAATAGATCCTGGAGGACATAGATGGCAGATGGAATACACAGGTAAGTCGAGGGATATGAGAAAGTGAAACTGAAATCTAGACGTGTATGTATATATATATATATATATATATATATATATATATATATGTCGTGCCGAATAGGCAGAACTTGCGATCTTGGCTTAAATAGCAACGCTCATCTTGCCATATAGGACAAGCGAAAATTTGTGTATGCAATAATTTCGCCAAAATCATTCTGAACCTAACGAAAAAAAAATATTTCACTGTTTGTTTAGTATTAAACTATTGTAAACAAATCTAAAATATATTTAGTTGGGTTAGGCTAAAATAAATTGTTCTTGTTATAATAAGGTTAGGTAAGTTTTCTAAGATTCTTTTGGAGCAAAATTAAAAATTTTACATTAACATTAATGAAAAAAATATATCTTTAAAAGTATAAGAGAAAATTTTAGAAAGGATTTGATTTTAAATGAGTTCTTGCTAATTGACCAGTTTTTCATATTCGGCACGACATTATATATATATATATTGTGATGAGTGAACCAATCTCTTTGTGGTTCCCCATTTTCTGTTCGCCCGTCAAAATATACCCTCTTGTTCAAGCAATATTCGTGTCTGGCCAACCGGTTTCCTTAAATCTCTTCATATATTATTACAATGTTCACACTCCAACAGGACGTCAAATCCCCTCCCCTCCCCCCCCCCCCCCAAAAAAAAAAAGAACTTCATTGATTTTGATATAATTCAGAAACCTGATGGATTTTCATACCACTACTCAGAATCTCGTTCAAACTCTCCATTAACCTTTCCTGGGAGGTCCTCTACACCTTATATCTACCTCAAGACTTTATGACACTTGATCAACCATTTTATTATAATTATAATAATTATTCGCATAATGCTCCCTCCACACATTAACGTCAGACTTGACTTTCGACTGCCTCTAGTTAGCTCCTGGCTGCAAAACTTCAAAACCGTGATTCACATGATTAGCACCACTAAAGTGCCTCACATTTCTCGTTTAGTTGGATCTCTTGACTTCAGGAGAGACAGAAGGGAAAGAAATGTAAGGAGAGCTTCATTCTAGGAACTGAAACTCTTCTCACTGTTGCTTACACCTGATTGCCTCTCATTCCAAGATAACTGTATGATGGAAACATAAACACATACGCAGTTTAATGTGATCCTTTATTGACAACGTTTCGCCCACATAGTGGGCTTTTTCAAGTCAAACAGATCTACCTGGGGTGGAAGGTACGTGAGTATTTATAGTCAGGTTCAGAATGTTGAGGTCAGGTGGAGAATGCTGCATCTGATGATCTACCGGGTGGGGTTATAGAGTCTAAAATCTTGGGTAGCATGGAAGGGGTATTGGATAAGTTGTGAGCCAAGAGAGTGGTAATAGAGAAAATTTTACCATATAAGAGATTTTTACAAAGCACAAGTATTATAAGGAAGCTGGAGAGTATATAGATACTAAAAGAGAGGCTAAAAAAGTAGTGAAGGATTGTAAAAAGAGAGCAAACAAGAGAGTGGGAGAAGTTTTATCAACAAATTTTACTGAGATTAATAAGTTGAGACAGCCTAAGGAACAACTGGATTTACCAATTAACAACAAGAGAGAAGATGTGAGACGGGATGGTTCAGGTATTGGAATGTATTTAGGGAATATTTTGAGAAGCTGTTAAATGTTGATAATGGGAGGCAGTGGTTTCATGCATTGGGCAGAGAGGTATAACATCTTCTAGGAGGGAGGAAGAGCGAGATATGAGGGAGGTGTGTAAGGATGTGGGTAGAATGAAAGGAGTTATAGTAACTGGGATTGGTGGGATCAAAACAGAAATGTTAAAAGCAGGTGGGTATATAGTTTTGTAGTGGTTGGTACATACCTGGAGCCTACCTGGAGGGCATTCCGGGAATCAACGCCCCCGCGGCCCGGTCCACGACCAGGCCTCCCGGTGGATCAGGGCCTGATCAATGAGGCAGTTACTGCTGGCCACACGCCATCCAACATACGAACCACAGCCCGGCACCGTCTTTAGGTATCTGTCCAGCTCCCTCTTGAAGACAACCAGGGGTCTACCGGTAATGCCCCTTATTGCTGGTGGGAGGCTGTTGAACAGTCTTGGGCCCCGAACACTTATTGCGTTTTCTCTTAGCGTACCAGTGACGCCCCTACTTTTCACTGGGGGTATGTTGCATCGCCTGCCAAGTCTTTTGCTTTCGTATGGAGTGATTGCTGTGTGAATATTTATGTGTTCAACAAATATATAAAAAAAATGTGAGGGTAACAAAGGACTGGCAGTGTGTGCATAACTGCTTTGTATAAAGGAAAAGAAATAAAAGTGAGTATAAGAATTATAGGAGAATAAGCCTATTGAGTATACCAGGTAAAGTGGATGGTAGAATTATTACTGAAAGAAGTACAGGTAAGACAAAGAGCAGGATTGCAGATGAACAAGTTGATTTTAGGAATTGTAGGGGATGTATAGATCATGTAATTACATTGATACAAATATGCGAACAGTAATTAGATATTGGTAAAAAAGTTTTTGTTGCATTTATGAATAAGTTGCTTAAAGCAGCCAAGAAATTTTATGAGAACAGTGAAGCTCAGGTTAAGGCACAGAGAAGAGAGGGAGAATATTTTCCAGTAAAAGTGGTTGTAAAAGAAGTGGATGCTAGGGTGTGGGGGAGAAGTGTAAAATTAACAGATAAAGAATGTAATAAAAAGCGAAAGGTTGATTTTTGCCGATTCGTTGGGAGATTCCGAGGAAAAGTTACAAAGGCTGGTAGACGAATTTGGAAGGTAATTTAAAAGTGAACAGTGGAGAGAGCAAGATGATGAGAGTAACAAAAACAAAAATTAAGGTAATGGAAGACTGAAAATAATATTGAAAGGAATGAGTGTAGAGGAAGTGAATGTGTTCAGATATTGGGGAGTGGACTTATTGGCAGATGGGTCTAAGAAAGATGAGATGATCCATAGAATTAACGAGAAGGAAAAGGTAGGTGGTGTACTGAGGCATCTGTGGAGGCAAAGAACCATATCCATTGTGGTACCAACACTTTTGTGTGTGAGAAACATGTGTTTTAAACAATGAAGTGAGGAGGAGGCCGGAGGAAGTGGAAATGTTGTATATGAAAGCAATGTGTGGTGTGAATATTATGCAGAGAATTTGTAGTTTGGAAATTAGAAGGAAGTGCTGGTTGAGGAGGGGTTGTTGAGGTGCTTTGGACATGTAGAGAGGACGGAGAGAAACAAGATTACTTGCAGGGTGTATTAATTTGTAGTAGAGGAAAGGAGGGGTAAGGTGTCATCCTAGGAAAGGTTGAAGGTAAGGGTATAAGTGGTTTTGTATGTGAGGGGCTTGTACATTCAACAGGTGTGTATGAGCGTTTTAGACAGGAGTGGAAGCAAGTGGTTTTTCTTTACTTTCATGCTGTTTTGGTGTGAGCACGGTAATATTTATCGAGGGAATCACGGAAACCAGTTAGCCTGACTTGAATCTTGGAGGTTGGAAGTACAGTGCCTGCACCGTGAATGAAAGATGGGGATATTACAGTTTGGTGGGGCATCGAGCTGTAGTGTCGACGCCTCTGACAAGACAGTAATAAGAATGACTGATAGTAAAGGTGTTTCTTCTTTTACTGGGAGAAGGCTGGTGTGCTAAAAGAAAATTAGAGATTTTTTTCTTTAAAAAGGGTACTGAATAACGCAGTAAAATTATGTCCCTTGCCTATTCAGTTAGTTGCCTAATCGTTCATGACCCATCTTCCCCCCTATTCGCTTAAAAAAATATGTAAATACGCATATTCACTTCCTATTTCTTATAATCTGATGTTCAGTCTATATTCCTAAACATCTTACACTGATCACTTTCCTTTTCTTCAGCGTTTACTTTGACCTTTCTAGGAAAGATCAAAGTAAAAGGTCCAAACCCCACCACCCATAATTACCACACATACAAGTCACCTCTCTAAACATGGTGTGTATATCTTGAAGTCCAGTCTTCAACATTTTACCCACAATATACAAGTCTAGTGGACTGCTCTCGTTACTTGCATCACTAAGCCTTATATTCATATACTACATATATTCCTCTTCTCAGTACGTATTGCCTGAGTCCAAATACCTTTTTAAGCAGAATGTAACTGAAGGACCTATACTGTCACTTACCCTTGGCAGTAGAGACTTTTTTGCTACGTTTTCTAGATAATTGTTTCCTACCGTAGCCTGGTCATGGGCTGGGCAGCGGGGGCGTTGACCCATCCGAAACACCCTCCAGGTATATGTACTCCAGGTACATTCTCTCTCTCTCTCTACACACACACAGGGTTTGACAAGGTTAGGCTAAGGATCCCTAACTTTATTGACAAGCTATTGACATGTTATGGATTCCTAACTTTATTGACAAGATAAGAGTTGTTACCTATATCAGCTCATTTGAAAGAATTTTTATTATGAAACATGCAAGTAGAGAATAGGATGAAGTTGGAGCCATCTCTGGGCCCAGCATTTTCATTTGACCAACTGTATCTCGTTGACATCATAATGCTGTACGAATGTGTTCCAGACTCGAGTCATCCTGAGGATAAATGATCTCAGATGAAGTGATGTTCTGGAGAAGGGTACAGCCAGAGTGAAGCTGCTGCTTTCTGCCCGTCTTGTTGTATAGAAGCTTGCTTCTCGCTGTCTTCGAAGTGGAGCAAAGTGTGGTACTTTGACAATCTTGGCCTTGCACATAACAGTAAGGCCACCCATATCCCTCCTGTGTTGAAGGCTCTGCTGAAATGATAGATCTATCCAGGATGAGTCCAGGAGTGACATGAGACGTCTTGCTCTGTTCTCTACTCTGTCAAGAAGTCGCAGATGAGATGGGGGAAGAGGGGCAGGCAAACCATGAAAGTGGAGCATACTCAGGGTGTGAGCGTACTTGTGCCTCATACAGGCACAAATACGCTTGTGAGGGAAAAGTTCAACAGATAGGAGTAGCGAGCGAGTATATGGTGACGATAGTTTGATTGCCGGCTGCTTGTTAAGGTAGGGTCAGTCTAGCTCCCGCTATCCCTCCCCCCTTTTTCCCCACCCCGAAAGGTGACGTGTGGGGCTCCGACCAAACAGTAATCACTCGACTCACAGCTCCCAGCACAACTGTAAGTAAAAGCCTCTGCTCCTATTCTAGTGGACATATTGGTTGAAAGCTTCACTTTTGACCAATAATAAACTTAGTCCTTTCAGCCTTGATTTTCATGTTATGCTTTTAGATAATCACCATTTCTTTTAAATATTGTACTTATCATGGAGAGTGATTTCTTAAGCAGTAGGTAACCTTTGTCTCTTTCTAGCTTGGAATGTCAGCTCGGGTCATCTGACAACTAAAGAAACAGTGCTGAAGGAGATTAACTTCACATTAGTTCTGAGACGTCACCATTTTATCTGCATACCCAAGTGTAGTCAACCCCAGGTGTGATGCAGTTCAGATTGGCTTGTGAGGTCTCTAGGGAGACCTAATTATATGGTCACACCTGCCTTAGCAAATGTCGGGTAGTCACGCCCACGTCTGAGGTCTTTTGTTCTTGACGGCGTCAGACCTCGGCGTCAGGTCGTAACACGTGGTACATACCCCATTGGGGAGGGGGTACTTTGACTACGATATAAGCCCAGGGAACAGCTGAGCAAGGAGGTTGTTGGTGACAGGTCCGGGGAGCGAGAGCTCTGGACAGCCGCGTGTGTAGTGGACCACGCATTGGGAATCTCGGGTCAGCTGGTCGGTGAATTAAGAGTGAGTACTAGTCCATGCTACTGATAACATCTTCCCTTCCTCCTGGTAATAAGTCTCATAGGTAAATTGTTATATTATGTAAATGTCCATCAGTATATGTGGTATTCTAGCCCTTTTATGTTATTAAGTAAACTATAGCCATAGTTCCCATTTTTTTTATTTTGTACCTCCATATGCTATTCCCTATTCTGTTAAGCACTGGGATACACAGGAGACGTGCTCACTCGCTGGGATACCTCAGGTAGAGTGGGTAGAGGTCTCACACAGGCAACTACCTCTCATCTTTGCAGTGGTGAAAGACCTGTGTTCCTATCATCTTGACGGACTATTCAAGGCTAGAGACTGTGAAGAATTAGTCGTTGGGTTGTCACTCAACATCTGTGACCCCCCCCCCCATCATCAGCAACGGCTACAATTTCTACAACACGCAGTGTCAACAACATCAGACACCCCAGTCTAACTGTATATATTAGCGTTGAATTCAGATTTTTTTTTTTTAATTTTTCATTTCTCTTTCAAGTAGGATAACAATTCATATTTAATTTTATATTTAAATATCTAAATAATAAAGTGTTTATATTTGACTGTCATTATTCTTTTTTCTATTCATTAATTTTCCTGAGGAGGAGCCAGCCTTGGTAATACTGAAGTTGTTACAGGGCTGAGTAAACCTTCACAACGCTCACACCTTGAGTATGCTTCGAGGACAGCGAGAAGCAAGCTTCTATACCACAAGACGGGCAGAAAGCAGCAACTTCACTCTGGCTGTACCCTTCTCCAGAACATCTCCCTCTCCCTGTCTCTCTCTCAGGGCTCTACAAGGTTAGGTTTAGGGTTATTCCTGGAGGGTGTTTCGAGGGGTCAACGCCCCCGCGGCCCCGTCCATAGCCAGGTCCACGACCCGGTTCCTAACTTTATTTACAAGCTAAGAGGTGTTACCTACATCAGCTCATTTTAAAGTCTCTTTGTTGTTAAGAGGAACAAATAGTGAATAGGAGAAAGTTGTAGCCAGCTGTGGGACAGCGATTTCATTTAGTTCTCTCTCTCTCTCTCTCTCTCTCTCTCTCTCTCTCTCTCTCTCTTTGGATAAATTAGGATGGATGTCAAGCAATTACGGTAACATTTTTTTTTTCAAGAGTTGTTAAAAACTAAAGCTGGGATGCAGGAGCATGACAGATGACGAAGGTAAGTTAAGGGAGAGGAAGATAGTAAAGATTGTAGAATGGAAGAAGGGATAGATAATAATAATCATGATAATAAAATCTTTACTTCTACAAGTACATTTACAACGTATACAGACCATGGCTGACATCAGTGATATACCACTATATAGTGGTATATCATTGATGTCAGAGCATTTCGGGCAAATTAGGTCAATTTTGGTCTCAGGATGCAACCCATATCGGTCGACTAACACCCAGGTACCCATTTACTGCTGTGTGAACAGGGACACCAAGTGTCTTAAGGAAACACGTCCTAATGTTTCTACCCGAACCGGGGATCAAACCACGGACTTAAATGTGTGAGCTGAGTGTGCAAACCATCGAGCTACAAGACACCATTGAAATGAGCAGGATGGTTATGAGAACAGGCTGAGGGAGGGATGCTGGATGAGGATAGAGGAATGGGTAGGAGGGAAGGATGCGACCCACACCGCTTGCCTAACACCCAAGTTCCTACTTACTGCTGGGTGAACGGGGACAGCAGGTGTAAAAAAAAAAACATGTCTACTCATGCACGGAATCGAACCATGGTCCCTCAGTGTGCGAGCTGAAGTGGCTACCAGCTGAGTCAGGAATATTTTCAAAGTGTAGTTCAGGGAAAGTAAGTACAGGTAAGAGTGAGGTAACTGGTGACCAAGTGTAGGTCTGGGTGAATAAGCGATCACCATTCGGGTCAGGGTGAGCACGTGGTGACTAAAAGGACACTATTGTACTGCACTTCACGAAGCAGAGGTTCGATCCTCCGTCCGCTAATCGTTCTTTCCTGACTGGAACAGGGATTAAAGCTTACTTTCAGCGTATATACACAGATAAATATCCACTTCTAGGTGTTCTTACGCCGAGAGATTAACAGGACAACTTTTCGCTCAGAGGTGGCCTTCTTCAAGTCACGTGGGAGCGAAAACTTTGCTCACACGTGACTTGTCTTTGTACTACAATAGCTGTCAGCATCCGTTTTACCCTTCAAACTACTCCCACATTTCTGCCTCAGCTGCTTGGCTGGTAGGATAAATCGGAGAACGGCGCATTTCGCTCTACGTAGAGATGAACCCTGACTTAAGGCTCTCTACTGAGAAGAACTTTATCTCAGATCAAACTTGTAAATAGAACACGAGGTGCTCAATCATCCCAGAACCAGTACCTCGTCTGTATGGTACAAGCAGCAGCAGTAATTGTAAACAGAACACGGGGTGCTAATTCATCCCACAACTAGTACCTCGCTGGTGAGAGATAGGCAGCAACACAGTCGTAGCATTGTTGAAAGATAAGAGATAACCAAACAGGGTGTGTACGGATACACAGAAAATGTCAACAAGATGTGTTGGGAGTGTAGGTAGCACCTCCTGCATGGTTAGGTAGGGTGTTAGTAGTACCTAAAGCATGGTTGTATTGGGTGTCTTGGTAGTGCCTCCTCCATGGTAGTGCTGTTGTTGTTTTGTTGAAAATAAAAGTTTTGGAGTGAGATTAATAAGTTGAGGAAGCCTAGGGAACGAATGCGTTTTGATTTTTAAAAATAGGAGAGGAGAGTTATTAAATGGAGAGTTAGAGGTATCCGGAAGATGTAAGAAATATTTTGAGTATTTGTTAAATGTTGATGAAGATAGGGAAGCTGTGATTTCGTGTACAGAGCAAGGAGGTATAAGATCTTGGAGTGAGGAAGAGCCAGTTGTGAGTGTGGGGGAAGTTCGTGAGGCAGTGGGTAGAATGAAAGGGGGTAAGGCAGCTGGGATTGATGGGATAAAGATAGAAATGTTAAAAGCAGGTGGGGATATAGTTTTGGAGTGATTGGTGCTTTTATTTAATATATGAATGGAAGAGGGTAAGGTACCTAAGGATTGGCAGAGAGCATGCATAGTTCCTTTGTATAAAGACAAAGGGGACAAAAGAGAATGCAAAAATTATAGGGGAATAAGTCTGTTTAATATGCCTGGAAAAGTGTATGGAAGAGTTATTACTGAAAGAATTAATAGTAAGACGGAGAGAAGAAGAGCAGATGAACAAGGAGGTTTTAGGAAGGGTAGGGGGTGTGTAGACCAAGTGGTTACAGTGAAACATATAGGTGAACAGTATCTAGATAAGGGTAAAGAGGTTTTAGTGGCATTTATGGATTTGAAAAAGGTGTATGACAGGGTGGATAGGGGGGGCAATGTGGCAGATGTTGAAGATGTATGGAACAGGAGGTAGGTTATGAAAAGTTTTTACGAGGATAGTGAGGCTCAAGTTAGAGTATGTAGGAGAGATAGAGATTATTTTCCAGTAAAAGTAGGCCTTAAACAAGGATGTGTGATGTCACCATAGTTCAATGTATTTATGTATCAATGTAATTACAAGAAGTGAATGCTCGGGTATTGGCAAGAGGTGTGGGGTTAAAAGATATAGAATCTAACGCAAAGTACGAGTTGCCACAGATGCTCATTGTTGATGACACTGTGCTCCTGAGAGATTCTGAAGATAAGTTGCAGAGGTTGGTGGATGAGGGGAGGAGGGTATGTAAAAGATAACTGAAAGTAAATATAGGAAAGAGTAAGGTGATAAGGATAAAAAAAAGTTACCTAAAGATTGGATATCAGGTTGGAGGGAGAGAATGTGGAAGAGGTGACTGTATTCAGATATTTGGAAGTGGGTGTGTCAGCAGTTGGGTCTATGAAAGATGAGGTGAATCATAGAATTGACGAGAGAAAAAACGTGAGTGGTGCACTGAGGAGTCTTGAGAGACAAAGAATTTTGTCCATGGAATCAAAGAGGTGTATATATGAGCGTATAGTTATACCAACGCTCTTGTGGGGTGTGAGCATGTTAGAGAGGAGCGAATGGAGACAAATGGTTTTTAGAACTTGACGTGCCGTTGGAGTGTGCGCAGGGTAATATATATGAAGAGATTCAGGGAAACCGGCAGGCCGGACTTGAGTCTTGGAGATGGGAAGTACAGTGCCGGCACTCTGAAGGAGGGGTGTTACTGTTGCAGTTTTATAACTGTAGGGTAAACTCGCCTCTAGCAAGAAAGTGATGGAGTGAATGATGGTGAATGTTTATCTTTTTCGGGCCACCCTGCCTTGGTGGGAGACGGCCGATGCGTTAATAAAAAATAAATAAATAATGTCGGTAGTTCCTCCTTCATGGTAGTGTTGATGATGGTAGTTCCCCCATCATGGTAGTGTTGTTGATGGTAGTTCCTCCTTTATGGTAGTGTTGATGTTGGTAGTTCCTCCTTCATGGTAGTGTTGATGTTGGTAGATCCTCCATCATGGTAGTGTTGATGTTGGTAGCTCCTCTTTCATGGTAGTGTTGATGTTGGTAGCTCCTCTTTCATGGTAGTGTTGATGTTGGTAGATCCTCCATCATGGTAGTGTTGATGTTGGTAGATCCTCCATCATGGTAGTGTTGATGTTGGTAGCTCCTCTTTCATGGTAGTGTTGGTGGTACTGTTATAAATGTATTTTAAATTATCTGCAAAACCAATGAAAAAAAATAAATGAAGACAGTTTAAGCGTCTTTTGTTCCTCTAGTGTTGGTTATGTCGTATCTTCATAAAAAACAATAAACGATAAATCAAAATTTGCCTTATAAAGTTCAGTTTACTGGGAAAATTCCCTGCATGTTTGGCACGAGAATCTGACTTTTGGAACATAAATGCCTTTTTTTATTTACATTTATTTACATTTATTTACATTGGTAATTTAAAAACGTCAGAATAACTGATGTTGCAAAAAAAATTGCTTGAAGAATGAAAGTTTACTTGTGAGAACATAAATAATGGTGTGAGATGAAGGATCTGGAGGAGGAAGTAAGAAAGAAGGAGCACCGAAGAAGGCCTACTGGCCCTTGCTAGACAAGTCCAGCTCACACTCGCTTATGTAACTACATAGCCTGTTTATAAAGCTACACAATGTTTTAGCTTTAATGACGCTACCAATGATTGCAGATAAAACAGTTGGATGAAGTGTACAAGAAGATGCATCAGAATCCAAACAATAAATGATAATAGCGAAAAGTGATTGTTGGAGTTCAACCCCAGCAAATGTAAATTAAATATGAATTTAAATTAGGAAGGATACAAAGATTTATAAATTGATACCATAGCTGAAAATGAAAGCTCTAAAAAGATCGAGAATAAGAATACGATTTACGACGCATAGTACTCCAAGGAGTATACATTGTCGACGAATGAGTACAATGTCCGCATGAGTACAATGAGAATGATGGGACACAAAACCTGGGCAGCCAGAAAAGTCATACTGCTACAACAGCCTTAAAATAATTGAAATAATTAAAATAATGAAAATAATGAAAATAATTGACAATCATTTAATGTAAATTAGCATAAAAATGACGGGCCCATAAACCTGAGCGAAGAAACAAGAAATACATAAACTCAAAAAACATGCTCCTTACACCTAGGTGATTACACCCTGACCCATCCAACACATGTGTCTCACTAGTACTAAGCTACATTAAAAGGCTCTCTACATGATGCTTTCCACCTCCGCCCGGCTAGTTTCGTAGGCAGCAGCATCACTCTAGGATTGAATCCGGTGGCTTAGCGGGTGATTTAGAGCTCTGCTGACTGCTGAAAAAGTGGCTCCTCTCCGGGGCTTGCCCACCTCCATACCCCACAACCCGACTTCTCTTCACACTATCATTTGGCCGAGCTCCATGAAGTGATGTATCAGGCGTTGCCTTCATGCTGTCCACGGAAGGTACCCTGTTAGGGGCTCTACTCTTTCCCCTTCTCTATCGGTCTGTCTGTCTTTCTCTCTCTCTCTCTCCCTCCCTCCCTCTCCAGAAACAATGGTAGCTGACAGTCTAATGTCTCAGTACATAACATCGATATAGACAATGAAAATTATTTTCAGACTGAAATATGTAGGAATATGCAGTGTATATAAATGTCTAGATTAGGTGAGCTTGAAATATATACATTGTAAATATAAACTAATTTCATTCAGTAGTAATATATTTTATTCTATATATAATATCTATTCACCATTACAGTGGAGTTACATTTATTATTCGCAGGAAGAGTGAAATTAAACGTATATAATATATGACGAGCAGTTATTCACAGGTTAGACTGAGAAAAGAAAGAAATACTGAATGGGTTAATTTACTAACGATAATGACGACAGATGAGATTCACTCCACACCCGAGAGTCTGTAATGTCTTAAGCGAATCATCCGTAAGCCATGCGTGTTGTAAAAGTTAACTAAAATGCCGGGAACAATTAGTTAGTAACCCCCTTTTCCCGTATAACTTACTAAAAAGAAAAAGAAGAAATCCGTCAAAGTGGGATGTTTGAATGAGCGTGGATGTTGTGCAAATGATAAGAAAGAGATTATTGTGGATGTTATGAATGAGAAGAAGCTGAATGTCCTGACTTTTAAGTGAAACAAAGCTGAAAGGTGGGAGAGTTTCAGTGGGGAGAAATAAATGGGATTAGTTCAGGGGTTTCAAATAGAGATAAAGAAGGGGTAGCAATAATGTTAAAGGATAAGTTATCACAGGAAAAGAGGGAATGTAAATGTACAAATTCATGGATTATGTGGAGTAAAATAAGGGTTGGATGTGAAAAGTGGGTTATAGTAATCATTTATGCACCTGAAGAAGAGAGAAGTGTAGAGAGAGGGAGATTTTGGGAAATGTTGAGTGAGTGCATGGGGAGTTTTGAACCAAGTGAGAGAGTACTTGTAGTTGGGGATCTCAATGCCTTACCTCCATAGTTGGTAAATTTATGGAATCAATAATTGCCGAAGCAATTCATAGCCATCTTGAAAGGCATAAATTGATTAATGAATCTCAGCACAGTTTAACAAAGGGGCGTTCCTGTCTTCGAATTTACTATCTTCACTAAGGTGTTTGAGGAGGTAGATCATGGTATTGAATATGATATTGTGTATATGGACTTCAGTAAGCCTTTCGATAGAGTTCCACACCAGAGGCTGTTGAGAAAACTTAAGGCACACGGAATAGGAGGAGAAATTTTTATCCTGGGAAGAGGCATTGTTGACATAAAGCAGCAGAGAGCTTGAATAAATGGGGAGAAATCAGAATGAGGACAAGTCACAAGCGGTGTTCCAAAGGGGTCAATGTTGGGCCCGTTGTTGCTCACAATTTACATAAACGACATAGATGAGGGAATAAATAGCGACATAAGCAAGTTTACTGATGACACCAAAATAGGGCGTCCAATTCATTCTAATGAGGACATTAGAGCACTCCAGGATGATTTGAATAGACTGATGCAGTGGTCGGAGAAGTGCGGAAGCAGTTTAATATAGACAAATGCAAAGTTCTAAATGCTGGACAGGAAAATAACCATGCCACATATGAACTAAATAATGTTGATCTTAATATTACGGATTGCGAAAAGGATTTAGGAGTTCTGGTTAGCAGTAATCTGAAACAAAGACAACAGTGCATAAGTGTTCGCAATAAAGCTAACAGAATTCTTGGCTTCATAGCAAGAAGCATAAAAGAAGTCCTCAGGTTGTTCTTCAACTCTATACATCCTTGATTAGGCCTCATTTAGATTATGCTGCGCAGTTCTGGTCACCGTATTACAGAATTGATATAAATCTACTGGAAAATATACGAAGGAGGATGACAAAGTTGATCCCATGTATCAGAAATCTGCCCCATGAGGATAGACTGAGGTCCCTGAATCTGCACTCTCTAGAAAGGCGTAGAATTAGGGAGGATATGATTAAGGTGTATAAATGGAAAACAGGAATGAATAAAGGGGATGTAAATAGCGTGCTAAAAAAAAAATATCTAACATAGACAGGACTCGCAGCAGTGGTTTTAAATTGGAAAAATTCAGATTCAGGAAGGATATAGGAAAGCACTGGTTTGGTAATAGAGTTGTGGATGAGTGGAACAAACTCCCGAGTACCGTCATAGAAGCTAAGACGTTGTGCAGTTTTAAAAATAGGTTGAATAAATACATGAGTGTGTGTGGGTGGGTGTGAGTTGGACATGACTAGCTTGTCCTACTAGGTCGGATGCCATGCTCCTCCCTTAAGTGACGTGTCTGACCTCACTAGGTCAAGGCATTGGCTTAAGCCGGTGGGAGAAGTGGACCTGCCTCGCATAGCCCAGTAGGCCTGTCGCAGTGTTCCTTCTTTCTTGTATTCTTATGTTCTTATTATACAACTCACAAAGTCACCAGGTGCCAGCTCAACCAGGCTGAGGTGGACCAGGCAGGCACCAGAGGAACCTGGCCTATGGCCGGGCTCCGGGAGTAGAAAAGCTCTCGGAACCCATCAAAGGTGAAGGTAAAGGTCAACACTGTATTTTTGAATAGGAAATTAATTACGCTTTTATAAACTAAGGCAACACTGAAGCCCTTCCCCGAGACCTTTTTCGGGCCTGTCGTCCCCCTTGATGACCTAAATATATATTTTTTTAAGGGCTCATTTGGAGCCCTTGCCTCACAAAGGTTAGGTCAAGCGAGCTAGCTGCTCCCATACGAAGTCGGGCTAAGGAAGACTTGTTCAGATCCAGTTCCACGAACTCGCCCCTGGGGAACCAAAACTTATATAACAAGGGGTTCTTAACGTCACACCATCACTCACCCAGGCTCGGTCTGAGACCAGGTGATTTGTGTTCGGGACTAATTTTCCGTGCGTCTTGAATAATAAACATTTAACTATCCCTTAATTTTACGTATATATACCACTTACAGTTTACTAGTTTTATTTACAATATTCTCTGGTATTAATGTTATTCCGAAAAGTACTTCACAAAGTTAATATATTTCCAGTGAGATAATCATGATGGCATAATTCCAGAGTTGAATATTCTATCAAATCATAATAAACTATGTCCCACTTGTGCATCAATGAAAATTAAAAGAAGGGTTGTAGAGAAGGACGTAGCTTTTATTCTCTCAAATAAATTTAAGATAGATGGCCTACCTCTAAATGCAGTAAATGAAACTCACCTTTTCTTTTAACTACCATTATTAAATACACAGTTACCTTTTACTCAACACCTGAATATTTCCAGCAGCTACTGGAGTTTTCCTACACACAAGACTTAGTGTTTGCTTAAACAAGTCGTTCCAGCAGGAATGGATTTTTCTAACACATTTTTGTCTGGATGCCTTCCATAATAGTCAGCTTACGATCAAGGAATATTTGTTTAATTCATGTTAAGCGCTAAACCCATGAGTCATTCAGCGCAAGACGTGGTGGAGGCGTGATCCTCCGTCTGCTGAGCGCCAGACAGACGCGCTTCCTATTTGTGTTCACCTATATAATGATCAGGGTAACATTTTTAATGTTAGGCAAAAGGAAACAGTTGCAAGTAACGTGTTATTTTATTGTGGCAACGTTTAGCTCTCTAAAAGCTTTCTGTAAAAAAATGTAACGTTAGTTGCATCTGTGTCGTTTAACCTAACATCTTGTCAGTAATTCTACCTTATTACTAATCTTTAATGTTAGGATGGCCGAGGAAACTGGTGCTGGGAAATAGGCTCATACGTGTAATTACTTCAGGAAATCGATTCTGTTATCTGTCGTTTACGAATTGAATGTTCGCACTGGTAAGGTACACTGTGCCATCTGGCGAGTGTAGTAAGAGACGGATCAGAGGAAAAGAAAGTATTGGGTTGGTATAGTTCAGAGAAGGCACTTAACTGGTCACACATACGTGACCACCAATCGGGTTCTCACAGGTTTGGCCAATAATTTAAACTGAAAAATCTCTGGAACCAGTTTTGCCCAACTGGTTTTTGTGTAGTTCACAAAATATATTAAAAAAACGGATGAATTAACTTGGTATGCATGCTCAGGACGTCCAAACGTTGTTGCTCTGGGCGAAGCATGGACAGAAGCAACAATCTCAAGATATATAAGAACCATCCATAACTCAATGCAGTTTACACTAAGAACTTATCACAAAAATAAGGCTGGAGGAAGGATCTTGTATATTAACTACGAATTAGAGGCGGGTTAAATTCAGAATTAAAAAGGGAAAAAAGAATACAACTCTGTGTATGTGGAAATACACACTTAACTTAAAGATAAAGCCATTTATTAGAGGAAACGTTTCGAAACGAATGGCTTCTTCATTCCTGGGGCTCAAGAAACAACCTGTAGCGAAACGTTTCCTTTAATAAATGTCCTGATCTGTACATAAGTGCCTTTTTCCCATATCTTTTCGGTATCACCAAACCATTTCTCAACAGTGTGTGTGTTGAAATTTGCTCAAAGAATAACGATGACTTTTAAGACACTTAGGTAATAATTTCGACCTCTCAGACAAAGCCAGAAAGACACCCTCTTGCATGGAAAACTGAACTCGATCATTAAAAGATTATGAACCAAAATTAGTGAGTGACTTCAGCAACATAGATGTCAACTGGAACAATAATTAAGGTAATCAGGGAGGTAATTGATTAAAGAGCTAGACATTAATATTCTTATGTACATGATATCACTCACAATCACGAAGTGAGAATAAAGGTATTTATTTTTTGTAATGATTTTTGAATTAAAAAAATTAACATTTAACAAAATAGCTTCAGTAAAAAAAGTTCTATAAAAGTGATAAAGAAACTTACTCTGATTTTGGAAGGGGAAATAATACATTCGTAAGGGAAAGTAGAATTAAAAAGCAGTGACCATACCACGGTAGGGTAACCAAAAAGAAAAAAACCTGAAGAAGGTTTGATATCCGAAGCTTTGTTATGATGACATTTTGAAAAGATATCTCTAGATATCAGCGAGAGAAATTGGATTAAATTATTTCACAGAGTGTAGAGGATATAAGGAATCTTTTTAAAACCAAATAAATATGAAATGTGAAGCAACACAGCAAGAAACAGAGAACAATAAGAACCACACCAGCAATTACAAGAAAAGTACAGGACATAAGGAGAAAACGTCTTAGATAATAGTTAAAATGGCATATAACCCTGAAGACCATCGTAAATCAGACTTTTAAAGTGAAATTATATACAATATTAATGCAAACTTTACAGAATTAACTAGCCACGTCAGGGGTTAAGGAGAAAAAAGGCTAAAATGGCGATAGGACTTTTATCTGGCGTACAGGGTAAAATGACTAACAGCAATTAAAAAAAAATTCAATACTCAGTTCAGTCCTCAGCTTCACATCTACAGCCCAGCACGACACGGACGAACCATGGCGCTGGCTCATTTGTAAATACAGTGTTATCTTCTGTTGAGCTTGTTGCATATTTTCCTGCCATTTACAGTGAGTACTTTCCAGTCTTTTGGTCACTTCTGATTCTTCTGAAATGGCAGTGAAGCAACTGTGATTACATCTTCGGCACAGATACTGTGTATATTTCTCTTATTTCCCTCCTCTTCTGAAAATATTAATTACTGGCTTTTCTGCTAGCTATCCTCTTCTCTGCTACTGATTTCATTTTGAATTTTGTCTGCTTTTCTGGCAATGCTATTTTTTACTTCTTACATTGATGACTGAAGCGTGAGTTTCCTAGTCTCTTGTCTGTACTCCTGGGATGAGTACACATTTGTCTCACTTCTTTATATTCCTCAAACATGAAAGAATTTATCGAATCCTGTGTTAATTATTTCTAAATTCAGCGTTCCACTGTATTTAAGAAAACATCTTATTATTTAATGATCACTTATACATGTTTTACCTTCGTGCATTTCGATTCTATAATTTCATTTGCATTATGTACCAGGTGAACATACTAAGTGCTCCCACCGGCACTCCTGTTTAAATTTTCGCTACAGCCGATTTACTGAAAGGGTAAAAAAAAAAAATCCTGCCTTTCGACTTTATTTTTAGCCTTGTGGTTATCATATATTGCTTAAAGAAATTCAGTTTATGGAGTGAAGCCACATGTTCCTACACATCTCTGGGTCCTGTGTGGCTCCCAGTTCTCCAGTTCCTATATCTCCATGCCTTTGAAATTTGTTCTATATTACTGCTGCATTGTTTCTGTCATATTCATGTCCGGTATTCTGTTACTTGGTGGTGGATTATAAATGCCAGTCACTGAAGACCTGGGATATTTACCCTGAATTAATAAAGTTAAATAATGATCTGAGAAAATATCGAAGTCGTGAATTATATTTTGTTTACATCTCATTTCACATTCAGTGGTGAGCGCGGCTCCTACTCCTCTCCTTCCCTGTCATTTTTCTCCCCTTTTTCTGTTAATGTCGTAGCCACTCGGAAATTTGTACTTGTAATTATTTCATTAAACTTGCTTTCTGTGATTTGGATCAGGTCTGATGTATGCAGTAATAAACGATCCTACCTGGAGAAAGTATGAGTTATTGTACGGGAGCTCAGGTCGTGTAGGGTGATGGGATTTGGATTTTTTGTGCTTTTTGAGTGTGTGGTGAACTTTGAGGGTGTGATAAGACTTTGGAGATAGGGTGTGTATGAGATTCGTGGTGTAAAGTGGTTCCTAAGGCATTGACGGTGCTCTCTTGTGCGATAGTATAGATGGGGCTCGTGAGTTATAAGCCTGGATGAGTGAAGGATGCTGGAGTACTGCTGAGTATGACTGCGAGGGGGGTATTGAATTCTTGAAGAATGAAACACTTGTATTGAGACACTTGAAGAATGAGACACTTTTATTGAAACACCTGAAGAATGAGACACTTGTATTGAGACACTTGAGGAATGACACACTAGTATTGAAACACTTGAAGAATGAGACACTAGTATTGGACTAAAGAAGCCAGTGATTTCTTTAGTTCAATACAAAGAAGAACGGTTGAAGAAATCTTAACTGTTGGCATAGTTAATTTTTTGCAGACTGGGAAAAGACCTAAAACTGGCAAATGAGTGAAGAATAAGGCGATAAGACGGGAAGAATGTTGGGATAGGGTGGATGGACAGGGAGGGGATGGGGGGTTAGGTGGAAATAGGACGCAAGTGAGGATAAAGTAGGAATGAGGAAAATTATTGGAAGGAGGGTTATAGGGAGAAATGGGGAAGGGGGCAAAAAGGGTTAGAGAGAAAGGTAATAGGGAGAATGAGAAGGAAAATGAAGTAAAGGGAATAGAATAAGGATGTGGAGTTGAGCTTTGTTTTTAATTGAGGTTTCTCGTGTGTGTGTGTGTGTGTGTGTGCGTGCGTGCGCGTGTGCGTGTGCTCACCTATATGTGGTTGCAGGGGTCGAGTCACTGCACGTTTGTGCGCGAGTGATGGAATAAGCGTGAGTGTGTCATGGCGTCCTGTGTGTGGTCTACTCCTGACTACTTATACAATGACCTCTGAGTTGCGTGACTTGTCTGTCTTTGTCTTGTCTGTTTTTGCTGCATGTATGTATGCGCCTTTACTCACACTTTTACACACCTACACATAAACACACACGTATACACTCCTACACATAGGCGCGCGCGCGCACACACACACACACACCTATACATACACATACACATGCACATAAACACAGACACACACACACACACACACACACACACACACACACACACACACACACACACACAAAAGAGGCACTGAACTATAGACCAGTGTCACTGACGTGTATAGTATGCAAAGTCAAGGAGAAGATTATCAGGAGAGTGGTGGAGCACCTGGAACGGAACAAGAGCATGAACACCAACCAGCACGGATTTATGGAAGGCAAATCCTGTGTCACAAACCTTCTGGAGTTTTATGATAAAGTAACAGAAGACACGAGAGAGACGGGTGGGTTGATTGCATCTTCTTGGACTGCAAGAAGGCCTTCGACAGTTCCTCACAGTAGATTGGCGCAGAAGCTAGAGGATCAGGCGCGTATAACAGGAAAGGCGCTGCAATGGATCAGAGAATACCTGACAGGGAGGCAACACGAGTCATGATACGTGATGAGGTATCACAGTGGGCACATGTGTTGAGCGGGGTCCCACAGGACCAGTGCTATTTCTGGTATATGTGAATGACATGATGGAAGGGTTAGACTCAGAAGTGTCCCTGTTCGCAGATGATGTGAAGTTAATGAGGAGAATTAAATCAGATTAGGATCAGGTAGGACTTCAAAGAGACCTGGACAGGCAGGACGCCTGGTCCAGCAACTGGCTTCTCGAATTTTACCCCGCCAAATGCAAAGTCATAAAGATTGGGGAAGGGCAAAGAAGACCGCAGACGGAGTATAGGTTAGGTGGCCAAAGACTGCAAACCTCGCTCAAGGAGAAAGATCTTGGGGTGAGTATAACACCGAGCACGTCTCCGGAAGCACACATCAAGATGACTGCTGCAGCATTTGGACGCCTGGCATACCTGAGAATAGCGTTCCGACACCTTAGTAAGGAATCGTTCAAGACACTGTACACTGTGTACGTCAAGCCCATACTGGAGTATGCAGCACCTGTTTGGAACCCACACTTGATCAAGCACGTCAAGAAATTAGAGAATGCGCAAAGGTTTGCGACAAGGTTAGTTCCAGAGCGAAGGGAAATGTCCTACGAAGAAAGGTTAAGGGAAATCGACCTGACGACACTGGAGGACAGGAGGGTTAGGGGAGACATGATAACAACATATAAAATATTGCGCGGATTAGACAAGATGGACAAAGACAGGAAGTTCCAGGGAGGAGACACAGAAACAAGACGTCACAATTGGAAGTTGAAGACCCAGATGAGTCAAAGGGATGTTAGGAAGTATTTCTTCAGTCATAGAGTAGTCAGGAAGTGGAATATCCTGGAAAGTGACGTAGTGGAGGCAAGAACCATACATAGCTTTAAGATGAGGTACGATAAAGCTCATGGAGCAGGGAGAGAGAGGACCTAGTAGCACTCAGCGAAGAGGCGGGGCCAGGAGCTGAATCTTGACCCCTGCAACCACAATTAGGTGAGTACAGTTAGGCGAGTATACACACACACACACACACACACACACACACACACACACACACACACACACAGATTGGAGAAGAGAAAAGAAGACCGCAGACAGAGTTTAGGCTAGGTGGACAAAGACTGCAAACCTCACTCATGAAAAAGGATCTTGGGGTGAGTATAATACTGAGGCGCGCATGAGCCAAATAACTGCTGCAGCACTGGGCGACTAGCAAACCTAAGAAAAGCATTCCGACTTCTCAGTAAAGAATCGTTCAAGACCCTGTACACCGTGTTCGTCAGGCCCATACTGGAGTATGCAGTACCGGTTTGGAACCCACACTTGGCCAAGCACGTCAAGAAATTAGAGAAAATGCAAAGGTTTGCCACGAGATTAGTCCTGGAACTAAGGGGCATGTCCTACGAGAAGAGGCTAAGGGAAATTGACCTCAAGACACTGGAGGACAGGAGAGATACGGAGAATATGACAACGACCTATAAAATACTGAGAGAAATCGACAAGGTGGACAGAGAAAGGATGTTCCAGAGATGGAACACAGCAACAACGTGTCGCAATTGGAAGTTGAAAGACTCGGATGAGTCACAGGTATGTTAGGAAGTATTTCTTTGGTCACAGAATTGTCAGGAGGTGGAATAGTCTGGAATGTGTTGTAGTGAAGGCAGGACGCATACGTAACTTTAAGACGAGGTATGGTAAAGCTCATGGAGCAGGAGAGAGAGAGAACCTAGTAGCGACCAGTGAAGAGGCGGGGCCATGAACTATGACTCGACTCCTGCAATCACAATTGAGTACACACACACACACACACACACACACACACACACACACACACACACACACACACACACACACACACATTCTTTCTCTCTCTTGACATGTAAAAGGCTATAATTCAGTAGCCGACTGATATTCTGTTCCACAAAAACGCAGAAGCATAGAAATTATGAACAGTTATGAAACTTCAGTCGTGTGGGGTCTAATTCCATGGAATCTGAAAAAAAAGAGCAGCAGCAATAGTAGTAGTAATAGTAGTCAGGATGTCTGTTGCCAACCCTAGCACGTGACCAAGTGTTCTGTGACCAATTTTTCTATGAAGTGTGTAGCCTGAGGCCACCAGGTGACGGTACTCACCGTGTTTTTGTTGTGTGGCCTCCGCCTTAGTATTGTCTCGTCATAGTGAAAATGTACCACCTCCCTCATATTATTATTTATTATTATATATATATATATATATATATATATATATATATATATATATATATATATATATATATATATATATATATATATATATAAAATGTCGTGCCGAATAGGCAGAATTTGCGATCTTGGCTTAAATAGCAACGTTCATCTTGCCATATAGGACAAGTGAAAATTTGTGTATACAATAATTTCGCCAAAATCATTCTGAACCTAACGAAAAAAATATTTTTCACTGTGTTTGTTTAGTATTAAATTACTGTAAACAAATCTAAAATATATTTAGTTGGGTTAGGCTAAAATAAATTGCTCTTTTTATAATAAGGTTAGGTAAGTTTTCTAAGATTCTTTTGGTGCAAAATTAAATTTTTTACATTAACATTAATGAAAAAATATATCTTTAAACGTATAAGAGAAAATTTTAGAAAGGACTTAATTTTAAGTGAGTTCTTTCTAATGATCAATTTTATCTATTCGACACGACACACACAATAATTATATATATATATATATATATATATATATATATATATATATATATATATATATAATATATATATATATATATATATATATATATATATATATATATATATATATATATATATATATATATATAATGCATCTTGCCGAAATAACTGGAAGTATATACACAAAAATATTTCATCTAGCAGGATTCGAACCTACGTTGGTCGCTGTCCACGAGCGTGATCTAGCTTACAACGTAACACCTTAAACACTCGTGTACAGATGCCTCAAAATGTTAGGTAGCCTGGTTACAAGCCACGATTTTTTTAACACTTGGTACAGCAGTGAGCCTCAGGCATCATCTCCAGCTATTTCATTCTCCTCCTGTATGTTCTGACCTCACGAGCAATGCTACACCCAATGCACCTCTCGGAAATAAGAGAAAATATATACACAGCGAAATTATATACATACAAATCTCTGTCTTTTCAATTTCTTCCCATTTTATTCTTTTACTCCTTGATTATCCACCTTTCCTTATTCCTATACCGAGCTTATCCCAGTTTATCTCCCTCTCATCCTCCACTTCTTATTTCCCTCTCCTCCTTCCCCGCTTATCTTCCTTTCCGTGTCCTCTCCCTCTCTTGCTACTGTTCTCCTCTTACCCTTCTCTTACCCCTTCTCTCATTCCCATCAGCATCCCTCTTTCTCCTTACTCAACCCCATTCTCTGGATTTTTCTTACTCTACTTAGAACAGTAAATCAAATACTGACCCTCAGCTAATTGCCTCTAACGTGGATGACCGCTGCCCCTTAGTCTCGGTTCTTTCAGACATAAATCGTATCCACCTGGAAAAGCCTGAAGAAAGAAAAGAACTGCAACCGCCGGCAGTTGGTTTTCTTGCTGATACCATTTTGTTCCCGGTTTTATGATGGGTGACCTCAGCGGCAACTTCGTCACCATCATGGTGACGAAGTTGCCGCTGTCTCCCTTCGGTGCTCTGATGGTGAAGATATGCTTGTCTTGGGACCCAAGAGACACCTGTTATTCAAAAGCCGAGTGCTTTGATACACTGACTTGACTCGGAGGGTAAGAGCCAAAATACACTTACTCTTGGCTTCTAGCCCATAGTGCACTTACTCTTAACTTAGAGCAAAAGAGCCCGCTTGTCCCTTCATCTTGAGTGTTTACAAGCCACTGCCAGTAGCATCGACTTATAAGAGTTTATCATAATACTTTACGGCCGGTATATCTTACCTTACTGCTGTCGCATCCTTGAGGCGTTTTGGTTTGGTTATCAAAGTCCTTCGCGTCATATGAATCAAACTTGAAGAGTTGTGTTAGCCATTCATTTCATGCGTTGAATTTCTGTGACAGCAAAATATGGTCGTCCGAGCCCTTAAAGCCTCCTTGTATCATGCCCAAGAAGGATTATATCTTTGTGATGTGACCAGGAATTTCTCAGGATGTATGAGCGTTCTCAAGCTCCACCGGGTTGATTTTTGTTATCTTTGCTGCCGTTACACTGAGAACTTTGTCTCAGGTCTCAAAGGGATATAAAGCTGACGTTCCTTGTCACTAGTGAAGTTATTTTTTTATTTTTTTTATTATCACACTGGCCGACTCCCACCAAGGCAGGGTGGCCCGAAAAAGAAAAACTTTCACCATCATTCACTCCATCACTGTCTTGCCAGAAGGGTGCTTTACACTACAGTTTTTAAACTGCAACATTAACACCCCTCCTTCAGAGTGCAGGCACTGTACTTCCCATCTCCAGGACTCAAGTCCGGCCTGCCGGTTTCCCTGAATCCCTTCATAAATGTTACTTTGCTCACACTCCAACAGCACGTCAAGTATTAAAAACCATTTGTCTCCATTCACTCCTATCATACACGCTCATGCATGCCTGCTGGAAGTCCAAGCCCCTCGCACACAAAACCTCCTTTACCCCCTCCCTCCAACCTTTCCTAGGCCGACCCCTACCCCGCCTTCCTTCCACTACAGACTGATACACTCTTGAAGTCATTCTGTTTCGCTCCATTCTCTCTACATGTCTGAACCACCTCAACAACCCTTCTTCAGCCCTCTGGACAACAGTTTTGGTAATCCCGCACCTCCTCCTAACTTCCAAACTACGAATTCTCTGCATTATATTCACACCACACATTGCCCTCAGACATGACATCTCCACTGCCTCCAGCCTTCTCCTCGCTGCAACATTCATCACCCACGCTTCACACCCATATAAGAGCGTTGGTAAAACTATACTCTCATACATTCCCCTCTTTGCCTCCAAGGACAAAGTTCTTTGTCTCCACAGACTCCTAAGTGCACCACTCTCTCTTTTTCCCTCATCAATTCTATGATTCACCTCATCTTTCATAGACCCATCCGCTGACACGTCCACTCCCAAATATCTGAATACATTCACCTCCTCCATACTCTCTCCCTCCAATCTGATATTCAATCTTTCATCACCTAATCTTTTTGTTATCCTCATAACCTTACTCTTTCCTGTATTCACCTTTAATTTTCTTCTTTTGCACACCCTACCAAATTCATCCACCAATCTCTGCAACTTCTCTTCAGAATCTCCCAAGAGCACAGTGTCATCAGCAAAGAGCAGCTGTGACAACTCCCACTTTGTGTGTGATTCTTTATCTTTTAACTCCACGCCTCTTGCCAAGACCCTCGCATTTACTTCTCTTACTACCCCATCTATAAATATATTAAACTACCACGGTGACATCACACATCCTTGTCTAAGGCCTACTTTTACTGGGAAAAAATTTCCCTCTTTCCTACATACTCTAACTTGAGCCTCACTATCCTCGTAAAAACTCTTCACTGCTTTCAGTAACCTACCTCCTACACCATACACTTGCAACATCTGCCACATTGCCCCCCTGTCCACCCTGTCATACGCCTTTTCCAAATCCATAAATGCCACAAAGACCTCTTTAGCCTTATCTAAATACTGTTCACTTATATGTTTCACTGTAAACACCTGGTCCACACACCCCCTACCTTTCCTAAAGCCTCCTTGTTCATCTGCTATCCTATTCTCCGTCTTACTCTTAATTCTTTCAATTATAACTCTACCATACACTTTACCAGGTACACTCAACAGACTTATCCATCTATAATTTTTGCACTCTCTTTTATCCCCTTTGCCTTTATACAAAGGAATTATGCATGCTCTCTGCCAATCCCTAGGTACCTTACCCTCTTCCATACATTTATTAAATAATTGCACCAACCACTCCAAAACTATATCCCCACCTGCTTTTAACATTTCTATCTTTATCCCATCAATCCCGGCTGCATTACCCCCTTTCATTTTACCTACTGCCTCACGAACTTCCCCCACACTCACAACTGGCTCTTCCTCACTCCTACAAGATGTTATTCCTCCTTGCCCTATACACGAAATCACAGCTTCCCTATCTTCATCAACATTTAACAATTCCTCAAAATATTCCCTCCATCTTCCCAATACCTCTAACTCTCCATTTAATAACTCTCCTCTCATATTTTTAACTGACAAATCCATTTGTTCTCTAGGCTTTCTTAACTTGTTAATCTCACTCCAAAACTTTTTCTTATTTTCAACAAATTTTGTTGATAACATCTCACCCACTCTCTCATTTGCTCTCTTTTTACATTGCTTCACCACTCTCTTAACCTCTCTCTTTTTCTCCATATACTCTTCCCTCCTTGCATCACTTCTACTTTGTAAAAACTTCTCATATGCTAACTTTTTCTCCCTTACTACTCTCTTTACATCATCATTCCACCAATCGCTCCTCTTCCCTCCTGCACCCACTTTCCTGTAACCACAAACTTCTGCTGAACACTCTAACACTACATTTTTAAACCTACCCCATACCTCTTCGACACCATTGCCTATGCTCTCATTAGCCCATCTATTCTCCAATAGCTGTTTATATCTTACCCTAACTGCCTCCTCTTTTAGTTTATAAACCTTCACCCCTCTCTTCCCTGATGCTACTATTCTCCATGTATCCCATCTACCTTTTACTCTCAGTGTAGCTACAACTAGAAAGTGATCTGATATATCTGTGGCCCCTCTATAAACATGTATATCCTGAAGTCTACTCAACAGTCTTTTATCTACCAATACATAATCCAACAAACTACTGTCATTTCGCCCTACATCATATCTTGTATACTTATTTATCCTCTTTTTCTTAAAATATGTATTACCTATAACTAAACCCCTTTCTATACAAAGTTCAATCAAAGGGCTCCCATTATCATTTACACCTGGCACCCCAAACTTACTTACCACACCCTCTCTAAAAGTTTCTCCTACTTTAGCATTCAGGTCCCCTACCACAATTACTCTCTCACTTGGTTCAAAGGCTCCTATACATTCACTTAACATCTCCCAAAATCTCTCTCTCTCCTCTGCATTCCTCTCTTCTCCAGGTGCATACACGCTTTTTATGACCCACTTCTCGCATCCAACCTTTACTTTAATCCACATAATTCTTGAATTTACACATTCATATTCTCTTTTCTCCTTCCATAACTGATCATTTAACATTACTGCTACCCCTTCCTTTGCTCTAACTCTCTCAGATATTCCAGATTTAATCCCATTTATTTCTCCCCACTGAAACTCTCCTACCCCCTTCAGCTTTGTTTCGCTTAGAGCCAGGACATCCAACTTCTTTTCATTCATAACATCAGCAATCATCTGTTTCTTGTCATCCGCACTACATCCACGCACATTTAAGCATCCCAGTTTTATAAAGTTTTTCTTCTTCTCTTTTTTAGTAAATGTATACAGGAGAAGGGGTTACTAGCCCATTGCTCCCGGCATTTTAGTCGCCTCATACGACACGCATGGCTTACGGAGGAAAGATTCTTTTCCACTTCCCCATGGACAATAGAAGAAAAAAAAAATGAAGAAGAGCTATTTAGAAAAAGGAGAAAAGCCTAGATGTATGTATATATATATATATATATATATATATATATATGCATGTGCGTGTCTGTGAAGTGTGACCAAAGTGTAAGTAGGAGTAGCAAGATATCATTGTTATCTAGCGTGTTTATGAGACAGAAAAAGAAACCAGCAATCCTACCATCATGCAAAACAGTTACAGGTTTTTGTTTCACAGTCATCTGGCAGGACGGTAGTACTTCCCTGGGTGGTTGCTGTCTACCAACCTACTTATTATTATTACTATTATTATTACTATTATTATTACTATTACTATTATTATTACTATTACTATTATTATTAGTAGTAGTAGTAGCAAACACACTCAGACGCACGCACAGTAGTTTGTGTGTGTGTGTGTGTGTGTGTGTGTGTGTGTGTGTGTGTGTGTGTGTGTGTGTGTGTGTGTGCGCGTGCGTGCGTGCGTGCGTGGAGCTGTGTCTGTCCCTGTATTTGTGTTTTCGTTTGTCTCTTCTGATGTATGTGTGTGTTTGCATGTGTATGCCTGCGGGTGCGTGTGCTTGCACTATAATTATACCAGTTGCCAAGTGCACTTACGCGATTGGCTTCACCATACGGGGAAATATTCCCCCACGCACCTGGAGCACAAAGGGATAGGACAGTGCAAATTATTTTCCTTCTAAATATACACAGAGCTTCCTGCTTTTCCGGTAACGTTTCTTCGAGATGACTCTTGACATTTCTCCAAGAGAGCTACGCATGATGCAACTCTCTTGGCGTAAAAGCAAAAAAACTTTTATACAACTTGTTTCTCTCTCTGTACAGCTTTATCACGTCGTCTGTTCTAAGGAATTGTTCTACACTGTCTACAGTACTTGTGTACAATACTTGTCCTGCACAAGAAGCTACGAACTCAGCTCGTGTGTTGACGGTACGGTGATTCTCTCGTGCTTGTACCGTCATAAATTCTGAGGCTCAGGTTGGGGAACTGCATCCGGTATATGTATGGCAGTACCAGTGTGACAGTTCATACTGGACCTTGAGCAAGAAGAGAGGAAGCTGGTGTTGGGATGGGGTGAAAGGGAAAGAATGGGAGGGGAGGGGTTGTGTGAGTGGAAAGAAGTAGTATTAGGTTCACCGGTGACGTCCCGGCCCGGGTCTTTTCCGGATGGTGACCCGAGTGGAAAGATGAGAAGGTGAAAGATCTGTAGGTGGATGTTGGCTGAGATGAAAAGAGAGGAAAGAGGTAAAAGGGAAGGAGAAAGTAAGAGAATTATTTGTGTGGTAGAAGGGGAGGGGAAAGAGGTTGTGGATAAGTGTATGGGTGTGAAAAAATGGAAAGGATGACGAAAGGAAAAAAAGACGAAGACGCTGAAAAGGGGATGAGTTGTGCGTGGTGATAAAGGAGAGAGAAACGAGAGAAAAGGGGTGTGTGTGGATATAAGTAACAAGAGAGAAATTGGAAAGGAAACCGGAGGCAAGTTGTGGGTGGAGGAATAGAGAGGCAAAGGTCTCCAGAGTAACAGCTTCGCCTTGTTCTCCTAAACCCATCTATTTCTTTTTTTTATATGTCCCATGTTACAGTTTCTTTTTTCGTTTAACGATTTATGGGTAGAAAGTATACCGAGATGACACGCATGCAGACGTACATGCGTGTGTGCATACAGACATGCATTCATATGTATGCAAAGGCACTTCGGTGTACCCTCAGGCATGTATCTGTATATGCAGATATTCCTGCCTGTGTGCAGAAAACACTCCTGCATGTGTACACACAAACATGCAAGCGTGTGTAAGTTTGTTCAGGTATACACAAATACAGTTACATAGATTATCATACATGGCAGCATGTGTGTAGAGAACCTGGGATAACCCCAAAAAGAGTCAGACAGAGTGACCTATTTCCATTGGGGTCCTTGTGATAAACATTATTTATATTTAAAAGTTTGTAAAAGTAGTTACAAGGAAAGAAAATATACTAGGGGAGAGCTAAAATTTGTTATTTTCATTAACATTAAAGATAAGATCAGATATATGTTAGTTATACAAAAAATCAATCTCCTCCTTTTCTGTAGGCTTATTCATAAGATACATTTTGGCTCTGCCTGAACATGTCAAAGCCTATCATGTTATGACAGGCTTTGACATGTTCAGGCAGACTATTTCACTCTTTTAGTGCTCTGTAGAAAAAAAGTATTTGAAGCCTGACCATTGACTCGAGGTACTGCAAAGTTGTTCTCCCTTCCCTTACTTCTGTAATTACTTTAGTTCCCGGTTTTAACAAAATTGGCAGCAAGATATTGAGGACACTGGTTGTGCGCATTTTTCTAACCATAATTTAGCTTTAGTTGCTTTACACTGTCTTCAACATTCAGCATGTCCAGTTGTTGTAATTCATTCTGGCCTACATGCTCTCTTGGGCCCAGGCCCAGAATGAATCTCACCATTATGTTGTAGGTGATTTGTAGCTTATCTTTCAGTTTTTTATGTTAAGGCAGAGTACCATGAAGAGCAAGCGTAGTCTATAATACATTGTATAAGCGCTAGACAGAGAGTCCTGCGAGCCTCAGTTGGCAGACACTGCGCCTGTCTGTAAGAGGAACTTTAGTCTGGCATTCGTTTTCTTTACTACACTGTTTCCTATTAGTGTGTGTACATACGCATGCATACGTGAGTACACGAATGCGTGTGTAACCACAGACACGAATCTGTGTATAACCGCAGATATGCATACGTGTTTGTGCACACAAATATGAAAGCGAGTGTACAAGCATCAATTCATGTGTGTGCACACACGGGCATGCTTTTTGTACAGAGATGCTCATTCGTGTGTACATACATATGTGGACACAGACGTATGTATGTCCACACCTAAGCATGCATGTGTACGTTCACACTCACAAGTATACACGTACGTGTTGACTTTAGTAATCATGTGCTCACACGTACAATTCCATCACGATCTACTGCACAGTCACATTAGTCAGATTAGGCCGGACAGGATGATATTTGAGAAATACATAAAGGCCAAGAAGTCTTCACGATAGTCACAATGTTACTATCGTGAGCGAGGGAGGAAAGACACTCCCACGGTTCTATTTCACAATTAGGTAATGAAAGATAACGTTAAAAAAACAGTGAAAGGGAAAAGAAAGGTAGCAGCAGAGGTCCTATGCAGGCTACGAAAAAGTTTACATCAAATCACAGGAAACAGAGAGGCTTCCAGAAAGTTGGAAAAGTGTTGATCGATCTTAATAAAAATGACAAGGGTAAATAAATTACAGACTACTACCATTGCTACGCATAACCTGTAAAGCATTAAAGAACCATTAAGGAGTAAATTCGTAAAAAACCACATGGAAAATAATGCTTCAGAAACACAGCATTGACCTTAGAATGATGAGAATCTCTCCCCATTAACATAACTGAACTATATTGCGAAATAACGAAGACTACAAAAGAAATACACGATTCCAAACAGGACTGTTTACATTCCTCGGAGAGTATCTAAGTGTATAGTAAACTTGAACAAATGACAGGTAAGAAGTGAGACTTCACAAGGTTTAATGCTTAGAAAATAAATTTCCTCAAACATGTAAACAAGTTTCCAGGTGAAATCAACTTCTACAGAACATTTTTTACGGATGATGTAAAACTAAAGAGGAGAATAATGACAAGATAATCGCAACAATCTTCAGGAAGACTTGAAGCCACAGGAGGAGTGCAACTAGTGGCTGCTGAAATTCAACCACAGTAAATTAAAAAAATATAAGGATGGGATTGGGATCTAGGAAGTCAGAGGAAGATTACCACATGAGAGGACGGCAACTCTTAGGTTCGGAAAGAAGAAATAACGTAGAGGAAGGATCTCATGCCAAATCTTTTGCCGTGAGCAACACTAGTGGCATGCGCAAAGCCAGGAAATATAAGAACTGACTTCAGGTATCTGAACGGAGATATACTTTATACCTTTGATGAGTTTCGAGTGTCTTTCTACTCTCGGAGACCGGCCATGGGTCAGGCTCCGGGATGCATCAAATCAGTAACGAAGAACTCTGCGCTAGCATGGGTCCATCTCGTCTAGAACAAAGAAACTTTAAAGAGTTCAGAATCTGGTTACTACAAAACTAGTCTCAGAACTACGAAGACGAGGAGACGAAGACAGGTCATGAAATCTCTATCTGGCATCACAAGGAGGATCAGATACCAGGTGACATAGCCATAGTTTATCGGGATAGACTGCGTAAGATCGAAGGAAACAGAAAGATAAAACAGAGCTAGAAACCAAAAGTTCAAATGGGCCAAAGGGATATAAGATAGAATTCCTTTAGTGTGGGAGTAGTGAACAAATGGAATGCATTACGAACAGATGTAGTGGAGACCAACTCCATATGTGTATTAAAAGTTAAAACATTGGGTCTTAAAAGGACAAGAGGTTAAAATACAAAGAAGCCCAAAAGCTAGAGTTCAACCTAACACACACACACACACATCTTGATTACACATGTACACACGCGCATACACACACACACACACACACACACACACACACACACACACACACACACACCAATGAGTGTACACTCCTAAGAGGATAAAAACAACAGGGAATACATGATAAAAACGAGCAATATACTAAGTAAAATAAGGACATATGAGCAACTAATGAATCATTTACTGCAGTTACGTTTCGCCCTCCAGGAGCTCTATCAAACTTGATCAAGCTCCTGAAGAGCAAAACGCAGCCCCCTTCCCCTCAAAAAAAGAAAAAAAGTCTCATCAGTTGCTCATGAGTCCTCTTACCTAACATATTGTCGTTAATTCTACCTTTTATTGTCGTTAATTCTACCTTTTATTGTCCTTAAATCTACCTTTTATTGTCGTTAAATCTATCTTTTATTGTTAATTCTACCTTTTATTGTCGTTAAATCTACCTTTTATTGTCCTTAAATCTACCTTTTATTGTCCTTAAATCTACCTTTTATTGTCGTTAAATCTACCTTTTATTGTTAAATCTACCTTTTATTGTTAATTCTACCTTTTATTGTCGTTAATTCTACCTTTTATTGTCCTTAAATCTACCTTTTATTGTCGTTAAATCTACCTTTTATTGTCGTTAAATCTACCTTTTATTGTTAAATCTACTTTTTATTGTTAATTCTACCTTTTATTGTCGTTAAATCTACCTTTTATTATCGTTAAATCTATCTTTTATTGTTAAATCTACCTTTTATTGTTAAATCTACCTTTTATTGTCGTTAAATCTATCTTTTATTGTCGTTAATTCTAAACTTTATTGTCGTTAAATCTACCTTTTATTCTTTACAAAGAAAAACGAGTTACGTGGCTTTTGCCCTGACTTTAAATCACCTTCAGTATCACAGGTTTGTTTGTGTGTTTTTGTACCTATGGAACAAGGCTTCTTTTGTATTAATATTGGTAGAATCACCGACAATATGTTAAGTAAAAGGACACAAGTGCAACTAATGTGACATTTTATTGTGGCAACGTTTCGTTCTCCAGGAGCTTTGTCAAGCCGTTACAAAGAATACATGGACACAGAGGGTATATATGGGCTTTATACTACACCTCACTCAAAGCCTATGTATACCCTCTGTGCCCATGTATTTTCTTAACGGCTTGACAAAACTCCTGGAGAGCGAAACGTTGCCACAGTAAAATGTCACATTAGTTGCATTTGTGTTCTTTTACTTAAAGGCGTCTTTTCTTGGAGTGATGCAACTCATCACCCAGGAAATTGGAGCATAAACCCTCATCATCCAGGAAATTGGGTTATGAACCCCACCATCTCTTTCTACACAAATGGTGCCAATGTTCCCATTTCGTCTAAGTTTGCCTGCACTTACGTCCAGTGACGCGGCACTAGATTTGCTTCGGTAGTTGCGCGATCCAAGAAAGGCATCCCCGTATTCTGTAAGCCCAGCCCCCTGCACCTCAATGTGCGAAAGGTATAGTGCAGGGGAGGTCAAAATTCTAATAGAACTAAATACAAAAATATGTGCCCATGTGTGTGCTTACCTGTATGTTCTCACCTATATGTGGTTGCAGGAGTCGATTCACAGCTCCTGGCCCCGCCTCTTCTCTGGTCGCTACTAGGTCCACTCTGTCTCCCGGCATATATGTATGTGTATAAGGATGGATACTTGTATATATGTATACTTATGCATATGTATATTTAAGTAACTTGTATACATGCATAAGTATGTGTTTGTGTATAAACATGTGCATATGTATACTTCTGCAAATGAATTTGTGAACCTGTGGATGTGCGTGCGCATGTAAGCATGATTGTAAGTACACATGTGCGCATATATGCATGTATACACTGTGTGCTTATGTATATAAGAACATAAAGGAGGTACACTGCAGCAGGCCTAATGGCCCATGCGAGGCAGGTGTGTATGAATGTGTGTGCCTACATTTACAAGTGAATGTTTTCAAGTGCATATGTATGCACTTGTGTGTATGTATACGTGCATGTATGAATATGAATGCATAGACATGTGAATGTATTCAATTGCATATTTATCTGTGTGTGTGTGTGTGTGTGTGTGTGTGTGTGTGTGTGTGTGTGTGTTTGTAAGAGACGTTGTGTAGCGTATTTAACATACAAATAACTTAACTTTTAACTGGAGAAAAGTGATTTTAACAACTCTGCTAACATTTTTTTTAAGTAAGATCTAAGATTGTTTATGAAAGTTTTTGGAAAGTAAACAGCTGCTCTGTTGACAGTAATTTTTAGTTCTGTAGACTGCAATAATTTATATAGCTCATCTATCTATGATATAAAGAGTTATTAGAACCAGCTGATTCATGCAAGATTATGTTACTAGAACCAGCTGATTCATGCAAGATTATGTTACTAGAACCAGCTGATTCATGCAAGATTATGTTACTAGAACCAGCTGATTCATGCAAGATTATGTTACTAGAACCAGCTGATTCATGCAAGATTATGTTACTAGAACCAGCTGATTCATGCAAGATTATGTTACTAGAACCAGCTGATTCATGCAAGATTGTTACTAGAACCAGCTGATTCATGCAAGATTGTTACTAGAACCAGCTGATTCATGCAAGATTATGTTACTAGAACCAGCTGATTCATGCAAGATTGTTACTAGAACCAGCTGATTCATGCAAGATTATGTTACTAGAACCAGCTGATTCATGCAAGATTATGTTACTAGAACCAGTTGATTAATACAAGATTGTTACTAGAACCAGCTGATTATACAAGATTGTTACTAGAACCAGCTGATTATACAAGATTGTTACTAGAACCAGCTGATTCATGCAAGATTATGTTACTAGAACCAGCTGATTCATGCAAGATTATGTTACTAGAACCAGCTGATTCATGCAAGATTATGTTACTAGAACCAGCTGATTCATGCAAGATTATGTTACTAGAACCAGCTGATTCATACAAGATTATGTTACTAGAGCCAGCTGATTCATACAAGATTATGTTACTAGAACCAGCTGATTCATACAAGACCATGTTGATAGAACCAGCTGATTCATACAAAATCATGTTACTAGAACCAGTTGATTCATACAAGATCATGTTACTAGAACCAGTTGATTCATACAAAATCATGTTACTAGAACCAGTTGATTCATACAAAATCATGTTACTAGAACCAGTTGATTCATACAAAATCATGTTACTAGAACCAACTGATTCATACAAAATCATGTTACTAGAACCAACTGATTCATACAAAATCATGTTACTAGAACCAGCTGATTCATGCAAGACCATGTTGATAGAACCAGCTGATTCATACAATACTTATAACATGTTACACCAGAACCAGCTGATTCATACAATACTTATAACATGTTACACCAGAACCAGCTGATTCATACAATACTTATAACATGTTACACCAGAACCAGCTGATTCATACGAGACGCCGGGGATATATATATTTTGCAAGATATGTTACGTGTGAAATAGACTGGTCAAAATATATAATTTTGGAGTGTAGGGACAAAAAATGAAAGAGGCGAGAATTGGTGTTAAGAGAGGTCGAGTATGAAGAGATAACGAAGGCAATAAGATCAGTGAAATATGACTGAGTTATAGAACAAGATGTTGAGGGAGAGGGGAAGGAGGGGAGAATCATGAGCTCCAGGTCCCCTGGAGCTCATGATCCAGGGGACCAGAGCTGTCCTCCAGCAGGATAAAAGCTTGGTTTCCCCCTTTTCCCAAGGTTATGTAAATCCCCTGTATATAGGATTAGCACTTCCTTATACGTATAGTAATAAATATAATAGTGATATTAATTATTATTATTATTATTATTATTATATAGATTCAGTGAGAGTTTTCTTTTATCTGTGTCCCAGGAACTGACGTATGCTAGTGTCTAGGTGAAATTATCCAAAGGATTAAAACTTGACAAACTGGTTATAATACCAATGGTTTACTGTATTCCTTGTTATAGTAATTATGTTTTAGTAATTATGAACACGTTTTCAAGTCCACATCTGTCTTGGGTAACATTGTCGATTACAGGTAGGGTCTGTGTTTCGATTAGCAGACGTAGGATCGAGCCTCTGCCACTGAATGACCTACACGTGTTCACCACCTGAGCTAAAAATAAAAAATAGTGTCTGGCACTGCTAGACACGTTTATCCCATACGTGTTGCATCAGATGTGTTGTTCTTGAAGATTTACCTTGTGCTCGACCTTTACGAGACGACACCGGTGAACTATGATAATAATGAAGGTGACATCTACAGGTAATGTCAATACTGTTAAGGTAAGTTATTTAAATAAGGTGATAAGAAGTGATGGTGAATTGTGTGACTGCTGTGCAATCTCTGAAGACAAGTTACACGCTTCAGAGCAAGCTTTTGTTGGGACAACAAGACGTTGATGTCTTGAGACAGCTCTGTACAGAGGGAAACACTGTCTAAATAAAAGCTTGTTTTGTGTGTCTCCTTTCTTAAATCGTCGTGAGCTCCTCTTATATGCGGTTTATTTTTGTATTGAACAGTACGTTTTTTGTGTCCTCTACAGCATTTGGTGTTATTTTTATGAGCAAGAGTACATTGCACGGTGATTGTGTACCAGATTTTGTGTGCCAGAGTACATACACTGTTCGATGATTAACCAAGTGATGATTTTGAGTCCGCTCTTCCTGTTTTATTCATTACTTATGCTTAGCTCTGAAAGCTATTTTTTTATATATATAAATAAACACACACACAATAATTGGCATTTCTTCTTTTAACGATATGATGTAAGTATGGTCTTTAAACTTGATTATGGAAATCATTACCTTGTTCACTTGGGGAACGAGGTTCCCTCGTTCACTATGTTATTGCGAGATTCTCGCAATAACGAGACAGTATTGCACAGAGGTTTGCTTAGGAAGATGGTAATATACCGAGGTTCTCTCGTTCACTTAGCGAGATGGTAGTTTACCCGAAGTTCCTGTCATTTCAGTATGAAAAGGTTAATAGCAGAGGCCGACAAATTTAAATAAAGACCCAGGTAGGAAGGAATGCTTTATTACAGCGTCCTAGCCTCGAAGGGTTGATAAAACCCAGTCTTGGGTGAAACGTTGTAAGAAAAGAATTCCCTACTACGAGTGTCTTTAATTTTCAGTGTGGTCTAGCGGCAGAGTCTTGCAAACAGTACCAGATGCTCTGGTGGCCTCTCACCCTGCACAGATTGAAGACATTGTAATATTGTCAGAGATTAATGACGGTAACGTTGTGGGAGCGGAGGAGAGAGAGAGAGAACCGTAGCTGGACTTGAGCTCTCTAACGACACTTGATTAATTAGTATTTAAGAGGCAAGGTAACTTGCCTTAATTGGCATCATTTGCAGAGTAATTAGCACTCATTAAATGCTCCGCACTTAATTGATAAACCAAAGATGTACTCTGTAATTACCAAATTATTCTAAGCTTCTCAATAGGTCATGATGATAAGGCGTAATATATCACAGGCCGTGTGGTATAATTAACAGTTTTTACGAGCGTAAATATGAGCTTGGGAAATAGAACAAAGATTTGCATAACAAGAGATTTAGTAAAAAAAATTACACGGTAAATAGTCTGTGGAGCAAAAATACATGTATCTAACTTGTTTCAGCTCTCCCGCTGGCAAAGAGCGAAAGTTAACAATACAAATTATATAAAGCGCAATAATTAATTCTGAAGTGGTTGGAGGCCATCATAGTGTTTGAATGACATAGTTTATCTTCGTAGTTGAAGAACCCGTCGCTTTGCAATAATAATTATAATTGCTATGCTAATTATAACAGCAACAATAATAATAATTGTTATTATTATTTCAAGTATTGTAATTTCACTTACGAGAGTTTAATCTCGTGTATGATAAGGGGACTCTAAGAGATACTTTCTCTCAGTACAAACTTAGGTGACACAAACTTAGGTGACACAAACTTAGGTGACACAAACTTAGGTGACACAAACTTAGGATATCCCTAGAGGGAGACCGCAGGCGCTCTGTAACTCCTGCGGGTTTAGGGCTGGTTTCTTGCGAAACAATTCACTGAGAAACACGATATGTACTGGTATTCCCTTCTATGTGGATGTTGGTGAATTTCCAGCTACTCTCCTTCCTCGGATTAAATCTTATTGTGTTCCCGTTCCTAAAGATCTGTGCGATCTCAATGGATTTAGCGCTTCCCCATAAATATTATAATAATCTTAGTTTGGAAATGATAATACAGTAGCTGCTGTCTCGTCTGAAATGATAATACAGTAGCTGCTGTCTCGTCTGAAATGATAATACAGTAGCTGCTGTCTCGTCTGAAATGATAATACAGTAGCTGCTGTCTCGTCTGAAATTATTAGTTATATTACAGAATAATACTTTGATGATGTTTTATTACTCTTTCCTGGCTCGTCAGTTTTATCGTCGTGTCTAGTTGTCCTTTATTCGTTCTTTGTGTTCGTTCTTTGTGTTCGTTCTTTGTGTTCGTTCTTTGTGTTCGTTCTTTGCGTTCGTTCTTTGTGTTCGTTCTTTGCGTTCGTTCTTTGTGTTCGTTCTTTGTGTTCGTTCTTTGTGTTCGTTCTTTGTGTTCGTTCTTTGTGTTCGTTCTTTACCTGGAGTTTACCTGGAGAGAGTTTCGGGGGTCAACGCCCCCGCGGCCCGGTCTGTGACCAGGCCTCCTGGTGGATCAGCCCCTGATCAACCAGGCTGTTGCTGCTGGCTGCACGCAAACCAACGTACGAGCCACAGCCCGGCTGATCAGGAACTGACTTTAGGTGCTTGTCCAGTGCCAGCTTGAAGACTGCCAGGGGTCTGTTGGTAATCCCCCTTATGTGTGCTGGGAGGCAGTTGAACAGTCTCGGGCCCCTGACACTTATTGTATGGTCTCTTAACGTGCTAGTGACACCCCTGCTTTTCATTGGGGGGATGGTGCATCGTCTGCCAAGTCTTTTGCTTTCGTAGTGAGTGATTTTCGTGTGCAAGTTCGGTACTAGTCCCTCTTTGTGTTCGTTCTTTGTGTTCGTTCTTTGTGTTCGTTTTTCGTGATCGTTCTTTGTGTTCGTTCTTCATGTTCATTTTTCGTGTTCGTTCTTTGTGCTCGTCCTGTGTTCGTCCTCTGTGTTTATTCACAAAATCTATTCGTTTTCCACTTCCAAAATATTAAAATTATTCTCACGAAAAATAACGAAAGACTGCATATTAATGTTAACAAAAAAAAAATCTTGAAATTGAAAAAAAAAAAAAATATTTTTCTTCCTTAGACAACCATAAAGTATATATTAATATTTTTTTCTGAAAAGTTGCCACCGTTTCCTCGTTCTTGACAAAAATAAATCCGACTCCGGATTTTAATTAGGAACCTGTAACAGTGAGCTGCCCAGCGTCAAGGATAATGATGACAGATTACTCACTCATACCTACTCTGTCTGACCCTTGTGGTTTAGGGCTTCTTTTTGATTATAATAATAATACTCATACATGCACGGTGCGTTAAAAATAAATTTTGGAAAAAATAGCAATTTCGCTGTCCGTGTTATTTTGGAAAAATAGATATTTTTTAGTGCATGAAATCGGCGGGACAACTTAACCAATAATAATAATAATAATAACAATAATAAGGTAGTAGGTTGGTAGACAGTAACCACCTAGGGAGGTACTACCGTCCTGCCAAGTGAGAGAAGCAGAAACCTGTAACTGTTTTACGTGATGGTAGGATTGCTGGTGTTCTCTTTCTGTCTCATAAACAGGCTGGATAACAGGGATATCTTGCTACTTCTACTTACACTTAGGTCACACTACACAGGTATACACATGCATATATACACACATACACATAATTAGGTTTTCTTATTTTTTCTTGACAGTTCTTGGTCATTTTTATTTCCCTTATACTCAACGGGGAAGTGGAAAAGAATCTTTCCTCCGTAAGCCATGCGTAGGAGGCGACTAAAATGCCGGGATAGTAACCCCTTCTCCTGTATAAATTACTAGAAACAAGAAAAAGAAAAACTTTATAAAACTGGTATGTTTGAATGTGCTTGGATGTAGTTGGGATAAAGAAATGCTTGCTAATGTTATGAATGAAAAGAAGTTGGGTGTCCTGGCTCTTAGCTAAACAAAGCTGAAGGGGGTAGGGGAGTTTCAGTGGGGAAAAATAAATGGGATTCACTCAGGAGTATCTGAGAGAGTTAGAACTGAGGAATGGGTAGCAATAATGTTGAAGGATCAGTTACTGAAGGAGAAGAGGGAATATGTATAAATCCAAGGATTATGTGGATTAAAATAAGGGTCGGATGCGAAAAGTGGGCTATAATAAGTGTATATGCACCTGGAGAAGAGAGGATTGTAGAGGAGAGAGAGAGATTTTGGTAGATGTTAATAAATGCTAATCTAGGAGAAACTTTTATAGAGGCTGTGCTAAGCAAGTTTGGGGTGCCAGGTGTAAATGATAATGGGGGGCCTTTGACTGAACTTTGTATAGAAAGGGGTTTAGTTATAGGTAATACGTATTTTAAGAAAAAGAGGCTAAATAAGTATACAAGATGTGATGTAGGGCATAATGAGTGTAGTTTGTTGGACTATCTATGGTAGATAAAAGACTGTTGGGTAGACTTCGAGATGTACATGTGTATAGAGGGGCCAAGATATATCAGATCACTTTTTAGTTGTAGCTACAGTGAGACTAAAAGGTAGGTGGGATGCAAAGAAAATCGAAGTAGCAAGTAATAGAGTAGTGAAGGTTTATAAACTAAAGGAGGAGGCAGTTAGGGTAAGATGTAAACAACTATTGGATGATAGATTTGCTAGTGAGAGTATAGGAAATGAGGTTGAAGATGTATGGGGTAAGTTTAAGAATGTAGTTTTAGTGTTCGGCAGAAGTCTGTGGTTACAGGAAAGTGGATGTAGGAGAGAAGAAGAGCGATTGTTGGATTGATGTAAAGAGAGTAACTAGTAAGAGAGAAAAAGTTAGCATATGAGAGGAATTTACAAAGTATAAGTGATGCAAAGAGGGAGCAGTACATGGAGAAAAAAAGAGAGGTAAAGAAAGTGGTGAAGCAATGTAAAAAGAGAGCAAATGAGAGAGCGGGTAAGATGTTATCAAGAAACTTTGTTAAAAATAAGAAAAAGTTTTGGAGTGAAATTAATAAATTGAGAAAACCTAGAGTGCCAGTGGATTTGATAGTTAAAAATAAGAGGAGAGTTATTAAATGGAGAGTTAGAGGTATCGGGAAGATGGAGGGAATATTTTGAGAAATTGTTAAATGTTGATGAAGGTACGGAAGCTGTGATTTCGTGCATAGGACAAGGAGGTATAACGTCTTGTAGGAGTGAGGAAGAACCAGTTGTGAGTGTGGGGGAAGTTCATGAGGAAGTGGGTAGAATGAAAGGAAGTAAAGCAGTTGGGAGTGATGGGATAAAGGTAGAAATGTTAAAAGCAGGTGGGGATATAGTTTTGGAGTGGTTAGTGTTTTTATTTAATAAATGTATGGAAGAGGGTAAGGTACCTAGGGATTGGCAGAGAGCATGCATAGTTCCTTTGTATAAAGGCAAAAGGGACAAAAGAGTAAAAAATATAGGGGAATAAGTCTGTTGAGTATACCTGGTAAAGTGTATGGTAGAGTTATTGAAAGAATTAAGAGTAAGACGGAGAGCAGGATAGCAAATGAACAAGGCGGCTTTAGGAAGGGTAGGGGTGTGTAGATCCAGTGAAACATATAGGTGAACAGTATTTAGATAAGGGTAAAGAGGTTTTTGTGGCATTTATGGATCTAGGAAATGCACATGACAGGGTGGACAGGGGGGCAATGTGGCAGATGCTGCAAATGTATGGAATAGGAGGTAGGTTATTGAAAGCAGTGAAAAGCTTTTACGAGGATAGTGAGGCTCAGGTTAGAGTATATAGGAGAGAGGGAGATTATTTCCCAGAAAAAGTAGGCCTTAGACAAGGAAGTGTTGTCACTATGGTTGTTTAATGTGTTTATAGATAGAGTTGTAGGGGAAATGAATGCTCGGGTGATGGCAAGAGGTGTGGGGTTAAAAGATAAAGACTAACTCAAAGTGAGAGTTGTTACAGTTACTCTTTTGCTGATGACACTGTGATTTTGGGAGATTCTGAAGAGAAGTTGCAGAGGTTGGTGGAGGAGTTTATAGGGTATGTAAAAGATGGAAATTAAAAGTGAATACAGGAAACAGTAAGGTGATGATAAAAAATTAGGTAATGAAATATTGGATATCAGATTAGAGGGAGAGCGTATGGAGGAGGTGAACGTTTTCGGATATTTGGGAGTGGACGCGTCAGCAGATGGGTCTACGAAAGATGAGGTGAATCATAGAACTGACAAAGGAAAAAAGGTGAGCAGAGAACTGAGGAGTTTGTGGAGACAAAGAACTTTATTCATGTAAGCAAAGGGGGGATTGTATGAGTGTAAAGTTATACCAACGCTGTTATATGGGTGTGAAGCATGGATGATGAATGTTACAAGGAGAATATAATGCAGAGAATCCGTAGTTTGGAGATTAGGATGAGGTGCGGAATTACCAAAAGTATTAACCAGAGGACTGGGGAGGGGTTGTTAAGGTGATTCGGACATGTAGAGAAGATGGAAAGAAATAGAATGACTTCGAGAGTGCATAAATCTGTAGTGGAGGGAAGGCGGGGTAGGGGGTCGCCCTAGGAAAGGTTGGAGGGAGGGTGTAAAGGAGGTTTTGTGTACAAGGGGCTTGGACTTTCAGCAAGCATGCGTGAGCGTTACACAGGAGCGAATGGAGATAAATGGTTTTAAAGATTTGACGTGCTTTTGTCTCACACCAGTTGACTAACACCCAGGTACCTACCTACCTACCTACCTACTTACTGCTTGGTGAACAGGGACAGCAGGTGTCTTCAGGAAACGCGCCCAATGCTTCTACCCGTACATGACAAATTATTTGCCCATTTACCATTCAGTAGTAGTAGTAACAGTGATTATAGTGGTAATAGTTATGGTAATAGTAGTAATAGTAATGGTAGTAGAAGTAATACGGAGTGGTACTAGCAGAAAGTTGTAGTAATAGTAGTGGTAACAGTAACAGCAGGGTACTAGCAGTAGTAGGAGTGGTAATAACCATGGTATTAGAAATAACAATAACATTAGCATTAATAGTGAAAATTATAGTATAAGGACGGGTAGGAGCAGCAGTAGTAATGGAAATGGTAATAGTAGTAATAGTGAATTTGCAGTAATAGTCGTGGTAGCAGCAGCAGTACTTACAATGGTAGGGGTAATGGTAGTAGTAGTAGTAGTAGTAGTAGTAGTAATGATAATATTAGTAGAAACTATCACTTAAATCTGAAAATGGATATTTGTTTTTTCTTTAGTTTCGTGAAAAGTTTTCAATTTCCGTTCTATTTCTCATGTATTCAACTGGCTTTCTCATCCTACTAGCCTCTCTCTCTCTCTCTCTCTCTCTCTCTCTCTCTCTCTCTCTCTCTCTCTCTCTCTCTCTCTCTCTCTCTTTCACAGGGTTTGACAAGGCTAGGGTAAGGATACCTAGCGTTATTGACAATCTCTCTCTCTCTCTCTCTCTCTCTCTCTCTCTCTGTCTATCTATCAATCTAATTCTGTCTCTATCTCTCGCCTATTCTACTCATCTCCTTCAATCTCAATCGAATGACTTCCCCACACCACATTTCTGGCCTACAGGTCTCTAATGTATGTGCTCGCGCCAGGAGCCGTGTAGCCAAGGCTTATATCGCCTTAATATGCCGCCCCACCCTGCTACATGCTCGGCCTCTCAATGCACCCAGCCACACCCTCCGAAATATGGCTTCCCTCTTCCCTCCTCTCCCCCACACACACACATTATGCAAGGAGAGGCCTCATAACAGGTGAGAAAGAAGACGATAAGAGAGAGGAACTCATACGTTTGTAACAGGTGAGAATAAGAGAGAAGAACACACTTTTAAGCTCACAGCAGGTGAGGAGAGAGGCGATTAAAGAGAGGAACTCGCATAATGGCGCTTACAGCAAGTGGAAAGGAAGAAATAATGAGAACTCGCATGTGTGTTCGTAGCGAATGAGAAAGGAGGCGAGGAATTAGAACACACAAACAGGCTTACAGCAGGCGATAAGGAAATGAAGGCCAGAACTCTCGGAATGGCGCTCATATTAGATGACGAGGAAGGGAATATGAGTGGAGGAAGGTGAGAGAGAGAGAGAGAGAGACGTACAGACAGACAGACAGACAGAGGCCACACACGAGGCGACTCATCTCTAACCTCGACCATCCTCATTTAAGGTGTTATTATAGCAGTCGCTAACACCAGAGATCTCTGTATCCTTACTATGTACAAGAATAATGTTCTGGTCTCCCGTCTGCTTCAACTTCGCTTATACCAAAGTACGGTACTGACACCAGATGAAGCACAACTGACACGAAATCGTAATAACAACAACTCACGGAATTGAACCCATGGCAAGTGATTCTTACGACTCTCAGACCAGTGGATAACGCACTGGCCCGTGAGTTTCAGGAATCAAGTCTCAACCCGTTCCTTTTATGAAGCACAACCCGGGGATGAAGCTACAGAAAGAATACTGCAGGACTAATAATATAATTCTGGAAAGCGATAAGACCATTAGTCATTCACTGCTGCTATCTACTTGGTCATCCTGGTAGGAGCCTAACGATGCAGGAAGGTATCTGGGTGTCTGTGTCCTTGTAGCCAGGTGGTCAGAGTGTCTGAAAGAAGTCAGCGGTGTGCCCTACCCTCCTTGAGGTGTCTAATCCTGAGCTGTATCATAAGATTCAGTGTAAATTAGTAGCAGGTAACTCCAAGGTCCCTCACCACCGGGTGCAGCCCCCAGGTCACGCACATCACCTGGTGCAGTTCCCAGGTCACGCACATCACCTGGTGCAGTCCCCAGGTCACTCACACCACTTGGTGCAGTCCCAAGGTCACGCACACTACCTGGTGCAGTCCCCAGGTCAAGCAAACCACCTGGTGCAGTCCCCAGGTCACATCACCTGGTGTAGTCCCCAGGTCATTCACAACACTTGGTGCAGTGCCCAGATCACTCACAACATCTGGTGCAGTCCCCAGGTCACTCACATCACCTGGTGCAGTCCCCAAGTCACTCACATCACCTGGTGCAGTCCACAGGTCAAATACACCACCTGGTGCAGTCCCCAGGTCACTCACACCACCTGGTGCAGTCCCCAGGTCACGCACACCACTTGGTGCAGTCCCCATGTCACTCACACCACCTGGTGCAGTCCCCAGGTCACTCACATCACCTGGTGCAGTCCCGGGTCACACCTATGGGTGTAGTTCCCAGGTCACTTACATCACTTGGTGCAGTCCCTAGGTCACTCACACCACCTGGTGGAGTCTCCAGGTCACTCGCATCACCTGGTGCAGTCTCCAGGTCACTCACATCACCTGGTGCAGTCCCAGGTCACACCACCGGGTGTAGTCCCCAGGTCACTTACATCACTTGGTGCAGTCCCCAGGTCACATCACCTGCTGCAGTTCACAGGTCACTCACGCCACCTGATGCAGTCTCCAGGTCACTCACACCACATGGTGCAGTCCCCAGGTCACTCACACCACCTGGTGCAGTCCCCATATCACTCACACCACCTGGTGCAGTCTCCAGGTCACTCACATCACCTGGTGCAGTCCCCATATCACTCACACCACCTGGTGCAGTCCCCATGTCACTCACGCCACCTGGTGCAGTCCCCAAGTCACTCACATCACCTGGTACAGTCCCCATGTCACTCACACCACCTTGTGCAGTCCCCATGTCACTCACACCACCTTGTGCAGTCCCCATGTCATTCACACCACCTGGTGCAGTCCCCATGTCACTCACACCACCTGATGCAGTCCCCAGGTCACTCACCACCTGATGCAGTCCCCAGGTCACTCACACCACCTGATGCAGTCCCAAGGTCACTCACACTACCTGGTGCAGTCCCCAGGCCACTCGCACCACCTGGTGCAGTCCCCAGGCCACTCGCACCACCTGGTGCAGTACCCAGGTCACTCACACCACCTGGTGCAGTCCCCAGGTCACTCACACCACCTGGTGCAGTCCCCAGGTCACTCACACCACCTGGTGCAGTCCCCATGTCACTCACACCACCTGGTGCAGTCCCCATGTCACTCACACCACCTGGTGCAGTTCCCAGGTCACTCTCACCACCTGGTGCAGTCCCCAGGTCACTCTCACCACCTGGTGCAGTCCCCAGGTCACTCTCACCACATGGTGCAGCCCCCAGGTCACTCACACCACCTGGTGCAGTCTCCAGGTCACTCACACCACCTGGTGCAGTTCCCAGGTCACTCACACCACCTGGTGCAGTCTCCAGGTCACTCACACCACCTGGTGCAGTTCTCAGGTCACTCACACCACCTGGTGCGGTCCCCAGGTCTCTCACACCACCTGGTGCAGTCCCCAGGTCACTCACACCACCTGGTGCAATCCCCAGGTCATTGACACCACCTGGTGCAGTCCCCAGGTCACTGACACCACCTGGTGCAGTCCCCAGGTCACTGACACCACCTGGTGCAGTCCCCAGGTCACTGATACCACCTTGTGCAGTCCCCAGGTCACTGACACCACCTGGTGCAGTCCCCAGGTCACTCACACCACCTGGTGCAGTCCTCAGGTCACTCACACCACCTGGTGCAGTCCCCCGGTCACTCACACCACCTGGTGCAGTCCCCAGGTCACTCACACCACCTGGTGCAGTCCTCAGGTCACTCACACCACCTGGTGCAGTCCCCAGGTCACTCACACCACCTGGTGCAATCCCCAGGTCACTCACACCACCTGGTGCAGTCCCCAGGTCACTCACACCACCTGGTGCAGTCCCCAGGTCACTCACACCACCTGGTGCAGTCCCCAGGTCACTCGCACCACCTGGTGCAGTCCCCAGGTCACTCACACCACCTGGTGCAGTCCCCAGGTCACTCACACCACCTGGTGTAACTCCCAGCATACAAAGAACATACAACTTACCATGCACACCACGACCTCTGAAAATATCTAGTTTTTTTGCTAATAAGAGAAAAGCTGAATTGCGGGGAAAAGACCAGAAGCTCCATGATGATGCCAACTGCTAAGACTAACCTTAATACCTCAGTCTGTTTACCCCTGGTTGTGTATTTATAACTAAAACTTAGATAGCATAGCAGAAAGCTTCAACCCCGCCTTCCACTACCACCAGCCACAATGAGAGTAAGACACATGTGCAACATCTGGGTATCTTTATTGTAGACGTTTCGCCATCCAGTGGCTTTATCAATACAAATTCTAGGACATAACTTGAAGACAGTAGAACTATGTACAGAAGAAGAGGTAATCAGTCCCTCAACCTAGGAGTAGGTGCGAACAGCACCATAGTCGTGGAGATTCTGGTGCTGTTCGCACCTACTCCTAGGTTGAGGGACTGATTACCTCTTCTTCTGTACATAGTTCTACTGTCTTCAAGTTATGTCCTAGAATTTGTATTGATAAAGCCACTGGATGGCGAAACGTCTACAATAAAGATACCCAGATGTTGCACATGTGTCTTACTCTCATCTTGTCGGTATTATATACCATTCGTACACAACCAGCCACAATGCTGACTTGAAAAAGAGCTGCTACATTTTCGTGAAATTTAGGAAAAAAATGTGTGGATATAACCTACCCTTGAATGACATAAGCAGCATTGATGCAACTGTTGTGACCACTATTATATCCTAGCTAGGAGAATCAATATTCGGGATGTAGTTCCTGTAGTGATGATTTTTTTAACTGTCTTAAAATGTTTAAATCGTATAAGATTTTTTTTTTAAAGTCCCTCTATTTCTCGGTATTTAATCCCCTTCCAGTGACCACAGGGAACCTCTAACGGTCCTGTACCTGGTTAAATCAAATGTTAAATGACTATTGTTTTTTTTGCACCCAGCTAAAAAAAAACATGACGTTTTACAGAACATGTTTCAAACTGTTGCGAATCGTCGAAATATGATGCAAAAAAATAACAGCACATTTTTCTTAGCTTTTTAATATTTCACATATTTTGAAAAAATCAGATCAAGTGTGCAATAAAATCTAAGGTATGACAACAGAGTAGACATGTTAACGTTCAAGAATTAGAGCTGTACAAAGTTCTCGCTACCCGCATGGAGAAGTTGAAGAGAGCTCCCTCTCCCTGCTAGAAAATTCTGTATTTGCCTCGTCAGTGGTATTCCAGAGACAACTGCGCCTCCGTCAGTACATCCCTCTGCTCACTAAGAAGGATTGGAGAATCGTACCTGTCAAAGTTGGTAAGGCTTTCTTTCAAAAATAGCTATAATAACGGAGCCAGCAATTTCGTTCCAGATGTGTAAAAATGGATTCTTTTTCTAAATTTTAATGAAGTTAAGAGAGATATTTAAAGATAAATGGGCAAAATAAAACTTCTGAAAATTGTCTCTTTCTACTGTATTTCTCACCCCTAAAGTAGTCTTCTCTTTCTCACCCGTCTTTTGAAAATGAATTCGAAAAACACCGAAATACAAATAGCATCTTCATAAGGTCTGACTTCTACGTAAGCTCATTTGCACTCAGAGATATACATCTCTCAGTGTTCTGTTAAAATTCTATTTTACCCATTAAAATATCCATGACTATTGTTAAAATTGCATGAATCTTTATTAACCTCGTAAAGTTGATAGACTTCTTCCCAGCAAACCGTCTTCTGTTCTTTGGCATTATTTTGTCAATTTTTTTCTGTTTACGAAACGCACTCTTTTTCTTGTTGTTGCATGTGTGGTGTTTATATTTTTTTGGTACAAATTAATGGGTGTTTGGTACACAAACCTTTAAAATGTTGCTTGGTACATAACTCCTAAATTGAAAACGAATCATAAAATATCGTTCAAATGTGCTCTTATTCTTTCTTAAGCCCAGTTACCTTTTTTTCTCTTAAGAAAATGAATTTGAACACAACTAAAACGATATTAAAAGAGATATGGTCAAAATTCTTTAAATGGAATGACAAAAACAATAGTTTATATTTTTAATCAGGTACGTACTTCCGCCCCTTCTTAAGGGCCGTATATGTCCGCCTCTTTATTCAAAGTTGTTTCGGACGCCTAATTAGACTGCTCTCGTCTCATCATCATTCGTATACCACTTCGGCAACGTCACATCTCCAGTAAACACAAAAACATCGTTTTTGCTAGGTCCTGGACACGCCAGTGTCCAAGGCAATGAGCAAGTAGATTAAACTGCTCAGTCAGCTATTCACGACCTATCAATTTCCAGTAGTGGAGCTTCTTTCTTGGACTATTTTTCAGATCTTAACGACTCTGCAGCTGCTAGTAATAACGTTTGTCCAAGTTGGATCATAACAAGCTGTTTACTATCAATCCATGTTCGGGACTTTGGCCATCTTCCCATCGCAGTCGGATTTGGAAAACTGCACTCTCGCAGTTAGATTTCACAGTCCATGCACTGCTGTGCAGGGACTGTCTGGTTGCACTGTCAGTCCATCTCATCTCATTGTCACATCTATCACGAGGCACGCAGGATACGCTTGATATGTCTACTCCTCCCTGATACACTCTTACTGACCTCCAAGCTGAATGTCCCGCCTGTCACCTTCGACACAGATTCCGTTTAACTCAACATAAACTAACCCATAGCACCAACTAGGATTTAAATTTTATTTTTGCACTTACCCCCCACCTTCACTAACCCCTACTATTACACACCCCTACCCCTCGCACACCCCTACCCCTCGCGCACACCTACCCTCACACACCGCTACCCTTCGCACACTCCTGCCCTTGCACATCCCTACCCGCTGTTCTGTATAACTAAAGCGGATTTAGTGCTTAAAATTACGTTACTGTTATTATTATTAATTATCAATAACAAAAGGAATCATCGATTAACCAATGTAAATTTTGATGTTATATAGATCCGGCGGAAATACACGAACTGAAATGCGTGGACAATTTTTCGTCCCGTTTGAAGGACAGGTTGTTGACGTTCTCCTTCTACGTTGGGAGGTAAATATGCCGTTTTTATTGGCTTTGGAAAACGGCGGCTGGTTGCTGGGCTGGGCATTTTCAACTTGTTTATCGATATTCTCCTTCAGTTCTTGGGAAACGTGTTCTACGTTTTTACATACTTAGTTTTTGTTATAATTCACATTAAGCGTTAAACTCATATGGGTTATTCAGCGCAAGACGTGAAAGCGGCTTGATCCTCCGTCTGCTGAGCGTATGATTCAAGGAAGAACGAAAAGTCTTCCAGTTTTCACTTGGCTCTTGAAAACGACTTTTGTTTGCAGAGTAAAATCCAGGAATCCAGTAAAGTTAAAGAGAAAGAGAGAGAGAGAGAGATACTGAAAGAGAGAGACTGAGAAAGGAGTGATTTGTGTGTGTAGATTTGTAATTATCTCCACTATGTTTACGCGCGTTTGTATGTGAGTTCGTGTGGGTGTGTGTGAGAAAGAGGGGAGAGAGAGAGAGAGAGAGAAAGTTAGACATATCGAACGCCCAAGAAGTAATAAGTATTGATGGCTATTGTGGCAGCGGGAGTGAGAACGGGTGTGTGGTTGATTATCATATGAATATTCTTAAATCTAGATTGATGACTGTGCACGAGCGGCGCCCTCAGTTAATTCACCGGCCACGGCTCCTTGTGAAGCTGACCATGGGGAGGAGGCAAGACTGCCCATGGGGAGGAGACAAGGCTGACCATGGGGAGGAGACAAGGCTGACCATGGGGAGGAGACAAGGCTGCCCATGGGGAGGAGACAAGGCTGCCCATGGGGAGAAGACAAGGCTGCCCATGGGGAGGAGACAAGGCTGCCCATGGGGAGGAGACAAGGCTGGCCATGGGGAGGAGACAAGGCTGGCCATGGGGAGGAGACAAGGCTGGCCATGGGGAGGAGACAAGGCTGGCCATGGGGAGGAGACAAGGCTGGCCATGGGGAGGAGACAAGGCTGGCCATGGGGAGGAGACAAGGCTGGCCATGGGGAGGAGACAAGGCTGGCCATGGGGAGGAGACAAGGCTGGCCAGGGAGAGGAGACAAGGCTGGCCATGGGGAGGAGACAAGGCTGGCCATGGGGAGGAGACAAGGCTGGCCATGGGGAGGAGACAAGGCTGGCCATGGGGAGGAGACAAGGCTGGCCATGGGGAGGAGACAAGGCTGGCCATGGGGAGGAGACAAGGCTGGCCATGGGGAGGAGACAAGGCTGGCCATGGGGAGGAGACAAGGCTGGCCATGGGGAGGAGACAAGGCTGGCCATGGGGAGGAGACAAGGCTGGCCATGGGGAGGAGACAAGGCTGGCCATGGGGAGGAGACAAAGCTGGCCATTGATGCTATCGTCTCCCCCTCCATTACCAATACCCTTAACATATCCTTTTATCTATAAGTACATGTACAAGATTTACATTCCTAGCTGACATCAGTGACATCCTACTACTAGCTGACATCAGTGACATCCTACTATGTAGAAAGCTCGTTGTCATGCAAAGCATTCCGTGCAAATTAAATGAATTTTGTCCCAGGATGCGACCCACACCAGCCAACTAACACCCAGGTACCTATTTAACTGATGGGTGAACACTGGACAGCAGGTGTCTTATGAAAACATGTCCTAATGTTTTCCAGCCGTACCAAGGAATCGATCCCCGGACATCAGTGGGTGAGCTGAGTGCACTAGTAATTGAGCTACGGATTCGTTGCTTCCCACTTGCTATTTCTTGATCCCCATCCCTCCCACTAGCTACTGTTTCCCCTATACTCCTATTATTTCATGTCCCAGCTACCATTTCTCCACTCAGAGCTACCATTTCTCAACAGTGACAGAGGAACCCTTCCTACAACACCTTACCATTGTGACAAAGGTACTCCTTCCACCAACACCCTACCATTGTAACAGACCTACCCAAATACACCATACCACTGGGACGGAGCAATAACCCCTTCTCTAATTACACAGTGCACCAGTTGTTAATCTTCCATCTACACCCTATGAAAGTGATTAACACCCCCCTTCCTTCAAATCATCCATTCCCCAGCAAAATCCTACCCCAGTGACTGAGCTACCCACCCCACCAACACTTTACTCCACTAGGGGGGCATCTCTCTCCAATTACTCCAGTAACTGAGCATGTATCTCTAACTAGCTAATGCTCTGAAGGTGCGGTCAACGTGAAGGTGAGGTCAGCGTGAAGGTGAGGCTAGCGTGACGGTGAGGTTACGTTATGGTAGGAGAGTCATAGGTAATAATAGACAGTGCACATGCTCATTTTGAGTGCTAGAATAAATCAGAAACTCTTGCAAATACACAGGCTGACTAAGTCACTTTTGGTAGTTGTAGGATTGACGTCTTCTAAGCAAAATACGTCGTTGTGCTGTGTAATGTTCCTCCCTTAGTGAAGGATATGATAGGAATACGAAATGTTGAGTTTTGTGGTGAGAGTATTTGCAATAAATGACGAAGTAATTATTTTGTGCTCACTCACTGGAATTAGGTCCACTGTTCAAGAAATTAGTTGAATGTATATAGGCGACCCGTATCGCCTGTATGCACATGTATCTACCGAGACAATGAATGAGAGCTTAGGCAGCAATAGATGATAAGGGAAATGACACATTAAATAACCTCCATGGAGTATTAAGGTGATTGGTGGCCAGACTTGGGAAGAATATGGACCTGCAGGTGAAACTAGAAACAACCAAGATGAGCCTAATAAACTGCAAGGAGTCGTAGGTACACCCCGGTGAGTGCAACCACTCACCCGGTGTCCCTTCTAAGTTCACTTTCTTTTTCTTAGATCACCCATTATACAGACGAGTCTTTCAAGACTGCCTCTCCGCTGCTGGGGAAATTACGGTCCCGTTCTCTTGAGTGCAATTTGTTGTGTGTGTGTGTGTGTGTGTGTGTGTGTGTGTGTGTGTGTGTGTGTGTGTGTGTGTGTGTGTGTGTGTGTGTGTGTGTGTGTGTGTGTGTGTACTCATTTGGGGTTGGAGGGGTCGGTTCATTGCTCCTGGACCTGCCTCTTCGCTGATCGCTACTTGGTTCATACTCTCCTTGCTCCATGAGTTTTATCGAACCTCTTCTTAAAACTAAGTATGTATACTACCTCCACTACACCACTCTCCAGATTGTTCCACTTCCTGACAACTCTGTGACTATAGAAGTACTTCCTAACATCTCTGTGACTCATATGAATCTTCAGCTTCCAACTGTAACCCCTTGTTGCTGTGTCCCAACTTTGAAACGTGCTGTCCCTATCCAACATGTCAGTTCCTCTCAATATTTTGTATGTGGTTATAATGTTTTCCCTATCCCTCCTGTTCTCTGTTATTGTGAGGTTGTTTTCCCTTAACCTCTCCTCGTAGGTTTGCACCAAAACTATTCCCTTTAGCTCCGGGATTAGTTTTGCTGTAAATTTTGCACTTTTTCTAATTTCTTGACTTTTTGACCAGGTGTGGGTTCCATACTGGTGCTGCGTACTCCAATATGGGCCTAACGTAGTGTACAGAGTCTTGAATGACTCCTTACTTAGATGTCGAAACGCTATTCTTAGTTTTGCCATAAGCTCATATGCTCATGTGCTCCTCGGGAAATGTTTTTGGTATGATGCTCACCTCAAGATCCTTTTCACTGAGTGAGTTTTACAGCCCTTTTCCTAGGCTGTACTCCGTTTGCGGTCTTCTTTTTCATTCCCCTAACTTCATGACTCTGCACTTGCTGGGGTTAAATTCCAGGAGCCATTTGTCAGACCAGCCTTGCAGCCTATCCAAATATCCCTGTAATGTTACCTATTTCTCGTCCGCTTGTATTCTCCTCACCAGCTTCACATCGTCTGCGAATAGGGACATCTCTGAATCTGTTCCTTTCGTCATGTCATTCACATATTCTAGAAAGAGCACTTGACACAGGACTGACACCTCGTCACGTACCAACACACGTTGATTCCTTCCTGCCAGGTATTAACTGATCCATAAATAACAAAAAAGGCACAATACCTGGGACACTGGGACACTGGGACACTGACCTAAGGAGGGCTGGTCACAGACCGGGCCGCGGGGGCGTTGACCCCCGGAACTCTCTCCAGATAAACTCCAGATATACCGAGACTGGAACGATACACAAATAACCCGCACATAAAAGAGAGAAGCTTACGACGACGTTTCGGTCCGACTTGGACCATTTACAAAGTCACACTGTGTGACTTTGTAAATGGTCCAAGTCGGACCGAAACGTCGTCGTAAGCTTCTCTCTTTTATGTGCGGGTTATTTGTGTATTGTGTATTAACTGATCCATTGCAATACTGTCCCTGCTATTCCTGCCTGTTCCTGTATGCAGCTTTTCAGCTAGTGTGTGTGTGTGTACACTCACCTAATTGTGGTTGCAGAGATTGATTCATAGCTCCTGGCACCACCCCTTTGCTAGTCGTTACTAGGTCCACTCTCTCCCTGTTCCACTCTCTTCCTGGTGTGTGTGTGTGTGTGTGTGTGTGTGTGTGTGTGGCGCCGGCCGGGAGGGGGACCTGAGGAGCGGAGGCTCGTGTGTAACACTAATACAGACACACTGAGGTTGTAATAATATAATATTTTGAATGTAAAGTTGCAATATTCTCTGATGCGAGTAATTGCAAATTTTACCATGATGATAACCTGCCCTAATCCGACATATAATTACAAAGCAAATTAAAAAAAAAAAAAAATAACAGCGAGACTGTTCGAACTTGGAGAGGACGGTACCAACATGGATGTTTTAAGGTCGCTGTGCAGTCCGAGGAAGATGTCCCTGTATCTCACAAACTCAGCTCCCTCTACCACGATGCACGCAAAAGGGCAGTCATAAAATTCTAATTCAGCATATTTCTGTGAGCCCCAGAAATATATTTTGGATTGAATCACTAAAACATAACAAAATACTCAACCTGCGATGTTTATTAGTTAAATTATGTGATTATAGCTTTGCTCTCGACTAAGAGTTGAGACATGATGTGCTCTTAGAGGATAGCGAAAATTTGTAGGTGGTGAGCAATGCATCCATGATAGATTAACCATGATAGATTAACCATGATAGATTAACCATGATAGATTAACCATGCATCCATGTCAGTTTGACATGGTTAATCTATCTTGGAAAATGCGCGATGGCTGGAACAGCAAATGTAGATCTGGAAATTTTAATGTCACGTCACCTAACCAGGGAAAGTTGATTCTTCTTAGGCAAGAAGATACATGTACAACTATTTATTTTAACACACTGGCCGTCTCCCACCGAGGCAGGTGACCCCAAAGAAGAAACAAAAGTTTCTTCATTTTACACTTAGTAATTTAAACAGAAGAAGAGGTTACTAGCACCTTGCTCCCGGCGCCTGGCTTACGGAGGAAGGATTCTTTTCCATTTCCCCTATTGATTATTATTATTATAATCAAGGGGGTAGCGCTAAACCCGGAGGATTATACAGCACCTGGGGGGGGGATGTGGAAGGCATTCAGGCTTAATTCGGGGAACTGGAGCACAGATCCAATTCCCTAAATCAAGAGCCCCTCACCAACATCAAGGAACCTTCCTTGAGGGGATTTCCCCTATTGAGCATATGCAACTAATGTGGCATTTTACTGTGGCAACGTTTCACTCTCCAGGAACTTTAAGCCGTTCCTGCAGAGCGAAACGTTGCCGCGATTAAAGGTCACATTATGAGTACATCTGTCCTTTTACCTAACCTATTTTTGTCGGAAATTGTAGCTAAGATGTTCGATGATGGGAGAGATGTCTTTTCAGTTAGAGTAAGAGACACCTGTTGGTCTGGAAATTTTTCGTGACTTAGACAGGGAAAGTGATTCATGTTGATCTTTCAGTGTCGTCAGTTATTTACGACGAGAGACACTCGCCCAGAGCTCAGTTGATTGTAAGTGTCGACACGAGTATGATGTCTTCAACACTTTTTGAATCAAAATTCTTGGGAAAAATGATTCGGCACTTCGTAACGCATAATTATTCACTGACGAGACATCCCATTGTTTCATGAATTGCAAACTATAATTAATGAACCGACAAATTTAATATATATTTACAAGGTAGATTGGTGCACATTCCTCTCGGATCACTATAATTCAAGTTTTGACTGTGATAGATAATAACTCGAAATTATGACAAGGTCAGAGGAGGTGGTTGCAGAAGAACGTCGGAGGCTTCTTGACCTGCAAGAGTCGCAATAGGTGATTGCATGAGCAGAGATGTGGAAATTCTTAAGTAAGGGGATGTAGGTGAGTACAGATAGAAATCGCGTCTGTATCGTGGTCAGCAGACGGAGGATCAAGCCTCCGCCACGTCTTTCGCTGAACGACTCAAATGGGTTTAGCGCTTAATATGAATTAAACAAGTGAGTAAGGGAGTAGGATGAGGTGGGGCAAAGAGCATAGAAATAACACCACCACCACTTACCTGGAGTCTACCTGGAGGGTGTTCCAGGGGTCAACGCCCCCGCAGCCCAGTCCTTGACTAGGCCTCCCTAGTGGAGACTCTTTTAAAGGGTCTTAATCCTTAAATGCTTACCTCTCTGGCACCACCTTGGCTGGGTCACTAATAATCTATCAGGTCAGAGAACGGGTTCATCTCAGAAGACGGAGAAAGACTGATCCTTCACCAGTCCTAAAGTTGTGAAGAAGACCCACGTTGTACAACTTGCTTTTACTGAGACAACGTCGCGCTCTGTGTAGACTGTAGAGCTTCATCGTGAAACTCGAGAAAGCTCTACACCAAGTGAAGCATTATCCCAATAAAGTGAATCTTTTCTTCTGAAATGTCTGCGGTACGACACAAATGTCTGTGGTATGACAAATGTTTACACTGTGTCTCAGACTGATTACAGTTTCTAGCTCACATCCCCTGCCACAGGTGAATCTTTACGTACTGCAGTTCGGGTGAAGCTCAAGCCTTGGACGCAAAGCAAATCAGTTTCTTTAGTTCAGCAACGGATAAAAAGTCACAATTCCGTGACTGGAACAATATACAAATAATCATCACATAAGAGATTGAAACTTAGGACGGCGTTTCGGTGCGACTTGGACCATTGACAAGTCACACGCGCCTGTGTTGTGGTCAATGGTGAGATATTTCGCGATTCATCCGAAGCTAAAATAAGCTACAGCTAAGGTAGATGCTATTTCCAGGTATGTGTGTCATAGCATTATGGCAGCTGCTACCTGACATAACGTGGTAATACATTTGATGGAGTCTTGTGACGGTAGTCAGACGATTATATACATCGAGAGTTATAAATCTCTGTATATATACTTAAAGATTACTTTAATCGCTGTTTTCTTGACTGGGAGTGAACAGGTTATCTGCAGCCTTAATGACTCTAGATAAACTTTAAACCCTATAATCTGTAACTGCTGTAATCTGGTGTCACTTGATTAGTAATTACTGGAATAAGTAATTTATAAATTGAAGATGGAGTTTGCTTATTACACAATTTTCGGAAATCAGTATACTTGAAGTGATGATCAGAAATGCTTTCATTAACGTGGCAAATACATAGAGCATGACTGTAGAGAGTAGAGTGAGATTAAGAGCTTAAAACAGTGCTTGGAAAGACTAGCCATGATGATACCTCTGTAGCTGTCGTAGCTGAGTTCAGTGTTGCATGCTGGACGATATCCTCACCACTCTTTTGAGATCTCCCAACTCAGGCTGACCGATTTTATTTCGTCATGTACGAGGCCCATCGTGTGTGATGCAGTATGATAGGGGAAACACAGCTATTACGTGTTGTTATCGCCTTGTACATATGAAATCAGGGCAGGACACTCTTGATGTGCCCAATTTTGTCTCATAATAAAAAAGATCAAAGCATTGCAAAGTTTGAAAAGTGATTATAATGAAAGTACTTTCAATGTGCCAGTAATGGTGCCATGATGGTTAGTTGAGTGAGGAAACTAATGGCAGCCGCCATGGAGGCCTCACTAAAAGAAGAGTTCAGGTTTTTCTAAATTTCTTACGCTTAAAGCGTCGGGTCTTCACGTTAATGAAGGGCTTTTCATTCAGGAAATTAGAATTGTCCATTTTTTACGAATCATTACTATCTTCCATCCCTTTCCATTCTCTAAGTGTACATGGCAAGATCTAAAAGATCCCTCATGAACATAATCATAAATAATAATAATAATTCTTTATTTTCTTCTCTTGTTTACCATTTAGCAGCCAGGTATCACAGCGTTGTTTCTGATCTGACTGTATTGACATCTGTAGATGAAATTCCTTAGTTAAATCTGTCAATGCATCTTTTAAATATATTTTCATGGTAAGCTCTTTGTGTGAACTTCGCGGACCGAATGTCAGACCTAAAACACAATACATGCAATAGTGAAGTCTGTAGAAGTTTGTACTTCACTTCCCAAATGTGTATTAAGAGAGCTCCTGCTCTCACAGACTATGGTGGTGGAATGTGAGACTTCTTAAACAGCAACCATATGATAGTTTATGCACACCTTATAATTGCCATGAGAAACTGATGTGGACAAATACGCAAATATGAAGAACAAGATTTATCTATTACGCCCGTCCTTCTTTACGCCCGTCCTTCTTTACGCCCGTCCTTCTTTACGCCCGTCCTTCTTTACGCCTGTGCTTCCAACCACTATTTGTCTTGATGGATACACTCGATGTCTTGATACACAAAGTTAAAACACATGTCCAGAATATCTGTTGCAACTGTTTTGGTCCACTTGCAGGAGTTGTGGCAGTTTTCACTTGATGGGATCCTATATTTTTTAGTTGGGTTGTAAAACCCTAAAATATCGCAATTTATGATATTTAATTTCGATGGGGTGGCTCGGTAAGTCGGGTGAAGACTTAGATCAAATGACTTAAAAGGTAAACGAGTGTGTCATCAATATAACCCAGTTCCAGATCAGTAGTAGTTTTTTTATTGCTTTTGTTAAAAAAATCATGGCATAGCTCATTATTATAATCATGGGGGAGCGCTAAACCCGTAGGATTATACAGCGCATGTGGGGGGGGGGGGGATTAAAAGCATTCAGGCTCAAGTCAGGGAACTGGAGCACAGATCTAATTACGTAGGTCAAGAGCCCCTCACCAGCATCAAGGAACCTCCCGTGAAGGGATAGCACAGCTCAACCCGTTTTATGGTCAAGAAATCTTATAAAAACTAATGTATGATTAGTGCTAGTCTTTACCTACTTGACAATTGCTCAACACAGCTAAATATAAACCTGTGTGTGGTTTCCAGTACTGTGCATAGAAAGGCACCATTGGGTCCCTGGACGAGGGAAGGTCAGTGCCTGGATGTTCTCGAAGAAGTACTTGCTTCAGGAAATTAAGACTGACTTTCCTTTTCTTGGATCAAACCTGATTACCTCCCATTCTCCAGGCTCTGTACGACTCCTTGTGATCTGACGAGTCCTGGGGAGGTAATAAATATACCTTTAGATTAAAACCATGTATTACAAACCTGTGTGTTTATGGTCTTGATTTTCTCAAGTCGCCTTTAAAAAATTTGAGTCTTAATCACATTTATTACATCAAAATAAAAATGATGTCCCTCAATGATTATCACTCGAATCTTTAATGAGCTTTGAGTGATGATAAGCTTTGTTTGAATCTTTGTTTCCGCAGCTTATCAGATTCTACCTGCATCTCGGTGCTAGTATGATCCCTTCAGCCGTCCTAGTAGCTAATCCCCTTGACCTCATATATCACTTTTAAAGACTATACAGTAAATCTATTGAACCTTGTTGCAATAAGCTTCCTCCATGAGGTTCGTTTACTAGGATCTTCCCAGGTTGCTTTAATCAACTATATGAGGTCCTTGGTATGTTAGTGTCCATTACAGACTTCTGTTACATTAAATGATATTTTAGCAAGGTGTGGTAACACTGCAGGTGGTTTCTTGGCCTCTACCCGACCAAATCTTTCTTCAGCATATTATGCAGTGCAATATAATAGCTGCTCTTGGCTCAGATGGATTCTCGCTAAGTAAAAATTATCTTTATTTGATCTCCATTCATTATTCCTAAGTATAATCACTCTTCTCCTAGATATTAATCTCGTCTGCAGATGCTTGTTTAACTTCACGGAAGCCCTCGAGTTATTCACTTTATATATGTTGTGGCGAATAGGTAAAATTTGCGATTTTGGTATAAATTGCAACGCTCTTCTTGCCGAATAAGGAAAGCAAAAATTTGTGTATGTAATAATTTCGCAAAAATCATTCTGAACCTAACGAAAAAATGTATTTCATTGTGTTTGTTTATTATTAAATTACTGTAAACCTGTCTAAAATATATTTAGTTGGATTAGGCTAAATTAAGTTGCGCTTGTTATAATAAGGTTAGGTAAGTTTTCCAAGGTACTTTTGGTACAAAATTATTAATCGTTACATTAATATAAATGAAAAAAATATATATCTCTGAACGTATAAGAGAAAATTTTAGAAAGGACTTAAGTTTAAAAGAGTTCTTGCTAAGTGACCAATTTTACCTATTCCGCACGACATTATATATAATATATATATATATATATATATATATATATATATATTATTATATATACATATCTGGGTTTCACTTTCTCTGATGATAATAAATAGGTTGCATCATTATGTCTGGTTTTCTTGGTCTCTCTCTCTCTCTCTCTCTCTCTCTCTCTCTCTATCTCTCTCTCTCCTTTTCTCTTCTTTTCTCTGTTTTACTCTATTTCTCATTGATATACGCAATTTCAATTTGCTTGTCTTCTAGACACTCAGAGTTTGAGTCAGTCAATAAAGAACACAAACTATTTAACAAATATTTCCATTTGAGTGAAAGACAGTTATAAGCGAGCCTTTTCACTTTGCATCCATCACCTAGAAATTTTAAGTGAGGTCGTGTGAGTGAAGGTGGAGGATGAAGGCAGCGTCGTGTCTGCTCAGCCCCTGCAACAATGAACAATAATTGGAGGCAATAATCCCCTCGCGGTGATCAGTCAGCGAGCTGTCTATCGCAGCCAGCTCGTCTGCAGTAGTCATGCACTCTGCATCTTCCTCAGCCACGTTTCTCAATATATATACATATAATATCTATATATATATATATATATATATATATATATATATATATATATATATATATATATGTGTGTGTGTGTGAGAACCTGAGGTCGAAGATCCCAAGGGACAATATCGTTGTCTGAGTAATATCAAGAATAGTTGTAATCATAACCGTAATTTTTAAAGTGGTGGACCGGTAAGCCAGTGGAAGGCGTCGGTCAGATGACCAATAGCTTCAGCGGCAGGTCATCATGTGACTAAGACCCTCGTCAGGAAACACTTGTCCTATTTCCTGACAAATCTGACCCGATCCTAAGTTCACAACTAACATATGACGATTAAGACATGTACACCAATTAAGTACCTTTATTGTTGAAATGTTTCGCGTACACAGTAGGTTTCTTCAGTCAAATACGGAGGCAAATACTGAGAAATAGTTTTGGAGGTTTTCAGTCCCTCAACCCGGAGAAGAGTTCAGCTGAGGGACTGACCAAATCAAATATACTATTTGTCCAACACTGATGGACTCATTACATCATTATTTCACTACGGAGACAGTAGGTCCCACACCTGCTGTCTCCGGAGACAGTAGGTACTACACCTGCTGTCTCCGTATTTGACTGAAGCCTACTGTGTAGGCGAAACGTTTCAACAATAAAGATTCCCAACTGCTGCACATGTGTCTTATTAATCAACTTGTCGGTATTTTGTATTTTGTATTCGGTATTTTTCTACACTACTAACATATGAACTGGAGATGAACCTAGAAGACGTTTCTGTCTGTCCTGGTCTTGATGTTTCAACACGGACTGCAAAGTCGTTTAGGTTCACCTCCAATTTGTTGCGAAGCCCTAAATGAGGTACAAAACGAGGTTTTATACTTTCAACGTTTCGCTCTACGTAGAGCTTTATCAAATCAGGCTTTGTATTAGAGAGAAATGTTGTCACAGTGTTGTCTTGCTCTGCACCAATATCTTTTCTTTATTAATGTCAGCGGTTCACTGTTGTATACAGTCTCACAATGGTCTATGTACGCTAGCTGCCCTCCCATGGCTCATGTATTGGGAATTTGAGGTACCTCTCACTCTCTCCTGTGTGTGTGTGTGTGTGTGTGTTTGTGTTTGTGTGTACTCTCCTACATGCACTCACCTATTGGTGGTTGCAGGGGTCGATTCACAGTTCCTGGCGCCTCCTTTTCTCTGGGCGCTACTAGTGTGTGTGTGTGTGTATGTGTGTGTGTGTGTGTGTGTGTGTACATTCACATTTAAAGCAGGTTACTTGTGGGGTATGTAGGCAGTGTAGCCGGGGAAAATAGCCTCCTGCGCTAGAAATCAACATGGAAAAGCAATTTTTTTCAAGCGTCAGTTACAGATGACTAGGCATTAAGGTACATGAATATCTAAAGATTCCAATGACCGTTGTGGCATATGGATCTGTCTCTTATTTTACCAGACGATGTTTTCAAAAGTAACCCGGTAGAGTCACTCCTGGTGGCCCATTTTCTTTGAGTAGGACATTAACCCGAAGAAAGAAGGAAGGACAAATAGCTCCCCTTTAAAGACCCTTCTGAACAGCGGGCCCCCACAAACCTTGGTATGTAAGGCCGTCGCACCATGTTTTTCTCTATCTTAATTATTATAGTTCATGAATATTTAAAGTGTAATGAACACTTGCCAGTGCTCAATAATAAGCCACATGGAGACAGAGATTCAGGAGATAAATTGATCTGCATATTTCGATCCCCCTTCTGGGATCCTCTTCAGCAGGAGCCCAGAAAGGGGGTTGATATATACAGAAGGGGCTCAAAATATACAGAAAGGGGTCGAAATATGCAAAAAGGGGTCGAAATTTACAGAATGGGTCGAACTATACAGATCAATTAATCTCCTGAGTTTCTGCCACCATGTGGGTTATTACTGAACATTATAATTCACCCCCGTCCTGCCTTCTCGTTCCTTATCTTGCCAGACCTGGCGTCTTCTATTTCTTTGTGAGTCGGGGAAGGGGGGGGTACTTTAATACCAGCGAAGGGTTCTCCTTCCCTTCCATGGACAACACCTCCTTACCTAGGATTCCCAAGGTACTTTGATTCCTACGGGTTTGGCGTTTCGAGTGAATATAAAAAAGTTATAACATTGTCATCTCTCTCTCTCTCTCTCTCTCTGTCTATCGATCTATCTATCTTCATCTCTGAAAAAATGATGCTAACTATATGTTTTTTTGTATGTGGAGTGAGTTATTTTTTCCATCATTTAGTAATATTTCTTTGTTGGTGGTGGTGGTGTTGTGCGCTGGTTAGTGACTGGCTTCTAATTTTAAGTGTCACTTTTTACACCGTGTGTTAGTATGTGTAATGATTTGCATACTCTTCTGTTTTTTCACTGCAAGAGCGCTGAACGACTTCGAAAGTCCTAGTGCTCTGCATGCACATCACAGCTTCCATCTTATGCTCTCGCTCCCACTTCTTGGCCCCGTTCCCCTTTGCTGGCCTCAAAATCTCCATGTCCGCATTACCGCACCGACTTACAGACTTGTATCACGCCACGGTATGGCCGTAACTCACGCGTACTGGCAAGAGCGGACAAGGAGACCGTAAGACTATTGCTCTGTGAGACACGGCTTGATATATTATTGATGGTATGCGTAATCTCTATTAAGCAAAACTGGGTACACAAGCAATGTGTTGGTATCATGCACGAGATGATAATGACATAGTATGAATGAAAGCTAGCTATGTTTCTCTGTTTTATTCCATAATACCATATGTTCTGTACATCAAGTGATGTCTGCCAGCTTATGTTGAGAGACTTCAGTAAGGCGATGGAGATGTCTTCAAGCTCTTGCTCTGGAATGGCAAGATTGCCGACAACTTTGGTAAGAAAATATTTCTTTTTGCAGAGCTAAATGTTGAATTTAAATAAAGTTTTGCTGTCTTCTTAAACTTCTACTATTCAGTAGTTACGGAAGCTTCCAAGGTTCGTACCAGCAGAGTTAGTTACTGTTACACTAGAATTACCATCTTTCAGGATGGCTTATCACACCCCAAACCACAGGAAAAATGTAGTTTTTGAAGGTTTCACAGATCAAGACAAAAAAAAGTTAATAACAAAATTGTACTGATGGACATAGAGCAGTCTGGATGTTTGTAAAAATTTGTGGCTCTATATCATACAAGTATTTGTGTTTCGAAATTAATTTTTGTAAGCCGCTAAAGGAAAATAATGAAGATATTCAGTAAAGAATAGGTAACAAAAATTGGTTGGAACAATTTGCAAGTAACCGAGAAACTGGACAGCATCCAGTTCTTCCTGTTACGCGAATTTATTTACGAGGTTCTTCTTCTTCTCGCAGTGACTTCGCCAGTTTTATTTGTGAATATGTTTTCGATATCAAACAAGGTATAAAAAGGGGTCAAGTAACGACACGTGCTCTCTGAGAGTGGCGGAGAAAGGATACTGAGGTTGAGAAAAGAGGTCGAGTTAGCGGTGTGGCGAGTGAGGCCAGGGTCAGGTGTGGAGAGGTGGGTCCAGGGTCAGGTGTGGAGAGGTGGGGCGTGGCTGGCCAACAGTGCTGCCATAACAGCCATAGAGGCGAGAGTCTCACACTGGCTACCCACAGGAAGGCCACTATAGACTACACTGTTAAGGTGTAGGGGATATTGCTCATTGATAGCGCATATTTTTCATCGTTATGGAGCGGTACTCACATCTGGCCAATATGTATTAATGAATTTTTTTACAAACACAAATATATATTACGTACACACACACACACACACACACACACACACACACACACACACACACACACACACACACACACACACACATGATTAGGTAACAAGAGTAAACAAAAAAAATAGTGAAAGAGTTACATTCTTTAGGAAATTAAAAAAATATAAATAATTTTTCACCACTTGATAACCAAACGACAGAAATTCAGTGATAACGAAATTTGAATAAGGAAATCTATGCGAATGTGGTTAAGCGGGGTAACGAACTTAAAAAAAATAGATTAAATACTAGTAAGAACCACTCTAGTGGTTCTTACTAGTATTTAAAAAGCAAATAATATAAGCCCAGACAGAGAAAGAGAGAAAGAAAAAAGGCTCTTTATCTCTACTGAAGAGGATAATAATAAGGACCAAACAAGATTAATGAAAATAGGAGAAATCAGTAAGATTACGAAATGTTTTTGATAATTTCAACAGTACAAAAATCAGTTAACAGGAGATACGCAAATCAGAAAATGTGAGAAAGATGTGAGAAAACCGAATTATCACTCAGGTTAACCACAAGGAAGAATTTACCGCAAAATTGAAATATGCGTTGAAATTTTGGTATCCACACTTCAAAGTCTAAACACCTGCTGCAAAATATCTGCAAGAATTGGAAAAATTAGTTAGGAGAAAGGAGTGAAAGCCAAAGAAGAAAAATAAAAGCTATGTTTATTTAGTATAAAATTAAAAAAAATTATGTAATTAAGATATATAGATGATTTTTTTTTGACACCAACAACAGGGAGAAGAAAAAAGTCACAATTGTAAACTGAGAAAGACCCAACACAGAAGAAACATCGTAGACTACCGGAATGGGATACTAGAGGAGATAGTGAGAGTTAGTAACTTAAGAACATAAGAAAGGAGGAACACTGCAGCAGGCCTGTTGGCCCATACTAGGCAGGTCCTTTACAATTCATCCCACTAACAAGCATTTGACCAACCCAATTTTCAATGCCACCCAAGAAATAAGCTCTGATGTGCAAGTCCCACTCAAATCCAACCCATCCCACTCATGTATTTATCCAACCTAAATTTGAAACTACCCAAGGTCCTAGCCTCAACAACCCAACTAGGTAGACTGTTCCACTCATCTACCACCCTATTTCCAAACCAACACTTTCCTATGTCCTTTCCAAATCTAAACCTATCCAATTCAAATCCATTACTGCGGGTTCCGTCTTGGAGAGATATCCTCAAGACCTTGTTAATATCCCCTCTATTAATACCTATCTTCCACTTATACACTTCGATCAGGTCTCTCCTCATTCTTCGTCTAACAAGTGAATGTAACTTAAGAGTCTTCAATCTTTCTTCATAAGGAAGATTTCTAATGCTATGTATTAATTTAGTCATCCTACGCTGAATGTTTTCTAACGAATTTATGTCCATTCTGTAATATGGAGACCAGAACTGAGCTGCATAATCTATGTGACGCCCCACCAATGATGTATAAAGCTGCAGTATGACCTCTGGACTTCTGCTGCTTACACTTCTTGATATAAATCCCAGCAATCTATCTGCCTTATTACGCACGCTTAGGCATTGCTGTCTTGGTTTAAGGTTGCTGCTCACCATAAGAACAGAGTTAAATCAGATGCTGCCATAGTGAAGAGCTCTGTCCCTCAAGGCACAGTACTGGCACCTATCCTGTTCCTTATTCTCATATCAGACATAGACAGAGATGTAAACAACAGCACTGTATCATCTTTTGCAGATGATACTAGGATCTGCATGAGAGTGTCATCCATTGAGGACACAGCAAAGCTCCAAGAAGATATAAACCAAGTTTTCCAATGGGCAACAGAGAACAATATGATGTTCAATGAAGACAAATTCCAACTACTCCGTTATGGAAAACTGGAGGAAATAATAACTAGAACTGAGTATACTACAAACTCCAATCACACAATAGAGCAGAAAAGTAATGTGAAGGACTTGGGTGTGGTAATGTCCGAAGACCTCACCTTTAAGGACCACAACAATGCCACTATCACATCTGCTAGGAAAATGATAGGATGGATAATGCGAACATTCAAGACAAGAGATGCTAAGCCAATGATCATCCTTTTTAAATCACTTATTCTCTCTAGGCTGGAATACTGCTGTACATTAACATCCCCATTCAAGGCAGGTGAAATTGCAGAGCTAGAGAATGTACAGGGAACCTTTACTGCACGTACAAGTTCCATCAAACACCTTAACTACTGGGAGCGCCTGGAAGCACTTGACCTGTACTCACTGGAGCGCAGGCGAGAGAGATGTATCATAAAATACACCTGGAAGATTCTGGAGGGACTGGTCCCTAATATGCACACAGCAATCACTCCATACGAAAGCAAAAGACTTGGCAGGCGATGCAGCATACCCCCAATGGAAAGTAGGAGCGCCACTGGTACACTAAGAGAAAACACAATAAGTGTCCGGGGCCCAAGACTGTTCATCAGCTTCCCATCAGCAATAAGGGGCATTACGGGAAGACCCCTGGTTGTCTTCAAGAGGGAGCTGGGCAGATACCTAAAGACGGTGCCGGATCAGCCGGGCTGTGGTTCGTACGTTGGATTCCGTGCGGCCAGCAGTAACAGCCTCGTTGATCAGGCCCTGATCCACTGGGAGGCCTGGTCGTGGACCGGGCCGCGGGGGCGTTGACCCCCGGAATGCCCTCCAGGTAGGCTCCAGGTAGGGGGGGGCGGATGATTCTTTTAAAGCTTCCAGTCTGTAGATAATTACCCTCCCCCCACACACACATCCAAAGTGTCTGTCGACAAGTACCTTTGATAATTAATAAGTACTACACAATCCACAGCAAACTAAGTATCTATAGACAAATGCCTTTGACAGCTAGTAACTACTACTACTACCACACACACACACACACACACACACACACACACACAAGAAGAGAACGTGCCGAGATGAAATACAACCAGAGCGTGACTAAAATAGTCTTGGCCTGAAGATACTAAAATTAAGAAGGTAGGTTCTCAGCTGACAGCACAAGAGAATATACTGATGACACATCAATACTTAATTATAAGCTGACGGATAAAAAGCTGTAAGCATGAGTAAGGTGTCCAGATGTTTTGGAAAGAAAAATATCAGTCTGCAAAGCAAGCCTTTATTCTGATGATGTTTCGCCCAGTGATATAGATCAAAATCATCACTAAACGAAACGTCCCAATAGAAGGAAGATTACCTCTGCATTGCCTCTCTTCATGTTCTCCGATAATTAAAATGTAATTAGTAAATTACGTGCTAAAATGCAAGTAAAATCGTGCATTCCCCCCCCCCTCTCTCAAAATTTAAAAAAAAGTAGAATTTATTATCGGTTAATTTAGATAAGATAAACTTAACACATATTAACCTTTATTTGCATATAATTACTCGACAATAATGAGGTTATACAAAAAAAGACTGGATTGAATGGAGACAAATGGTTTTTAATACTTGATGTGCTGTTGGAGTGTGAGCAAAGTAACATTTATGAAGGGGTTCAGGGAAACCGACAGGCCGGACTTGAGTCCTGGAGATGGGAGGTACAGTGCCTGCACTCTGAAGGAGGGGTGTTAATGTTGCAGTTTAAAAACTGTAGTGTAAAGCACCCTTCTGGCAAGACAGTGATGGAGTGAATGATGAAAGTTTTTCTTTTTCGGGCCGCCCTGTCTTGGTGGGAACCGGCCGATGTCTTAATAAAAAAAATAATAAAAAAAGGCATCATATCTGGCGGTGAGGGACTTGTAATATCTTGAGTAAGTATTTTTACCACGAATGGTAAAAAAAAATGAAGGACTGGCTTGTCATACATGGCAGCAGACAGTGTAATGTCCGGCGAGACAAAAGTAATAATAGCAGTAATATGTCAGGCCAAGGAAGGAGTAGGATCAGAATTATGCGATATTTTGATAGATTAAGTAAGATTCATCAGGTCACACGATAAGACGAGGATCTCAGTCATATGAAGACCAGCCACTAGAGCTTTCGGTCATTTGACCGAGGCCTTCCACTGGCTTTCTGGTCCACCAGCTTAAAAACATAAGGTTGTAATCATTGTTACACACACACATACATTACATTATATATATATATATATATATATATATATATATATATATATATATAATATATATATATATATATATATATATATATATATATATATATATATATATATAATGTCGTGCCGAATATGTAAAACTGGTCAATTAGCAAGAACTCATTTAAAATTAAGTCCTTTCTGAAATTTTCTCTTATACGTTTAAAGATATATATTTTTTCATTAATGTTAATGTAAAAATTTTTAATTTTGCACCAGAAGAATCTTAGAAAACTTACCTAATCTTATTATAACAAGAACAATTTATTTTAGCCTAACCCAACTAAATATATTTTAGATTTGTTTACAGTAATTTAATACTAAACAAACACAGTGAAATATATTTTTTTCGTTAGGTTCAGAATGATTTTGGCGAAATTATTGCATACACAAATTTTCACTTGTCCTATATGACAAGATGAGCGTTGCTATTTAAGCCAAGATCGCAAGTTCTGTCTATTCGGCACGATATATATATATATATATATATATATATATATATATATATATATGTATATGTGTATATATATATATATATATATGTCGTGCCGAATTGGCAGAACTTGCGATCTTGGCTTAAATAGCAACGTTCATCTTGCCATATAGGACAAGTGAAAATTTGTGTATGCAATAATTTCGCCAAAATCATTCTGAACCTAACGAAAAAAATATATTTGATTGTGTTTGTTTAGTACTAAATTATTGTAAACGTATTTAAAATATATTTAGTTGGGTTAGGCTAAAATAAATTGCTCTTGTTATAATAAGGTTAAGTAAGTTTTCCAAGATTCTTTTGGTGCAAATTTAAAATTTTTAACATTAACATTCATGAAAAAATATATCTTTAAACTTATAAGAGAAAATTTCAGAAAGGACTTAATTTTAAATGAGTTCTTGCTAATTGACCAGTTTTACATATTCGGCACGACATTATATATATAATCTTAGGGGCAAGATTGGAGTCCAGGACCAAAAGTTCATTGATGGAGCCATGATCTGGGACAATCTAACGGGCTCTGAAACCAGACCTGCTGCCCCCAACAACTACAGACAATCGCACTGGGATGGTTCAATAGTGGAAAATATAGCCTTCAGAGTGTGTCAGGGAAAGATAGAGCTCGCCTCCTGACAGTGAGAGCCCATCATGCAGGGGATTTTCTGTTGGCTGTTCCCAACTCCAGCCTTGGTACACGCCTCGACCCACAGACCATCCACATCGGCGTTGCCCTTCGACTTGCCGCCCCTATTCTCGCCGAACACAGGTGTATATGTGGCAGTGAAGCAGCAGACCGATTCGGGTAGCATGGTCTTGTGTGCCGTAAATCCGAGGGAAAGATTGCAAGACATGAGGTTAATAACATTATCAAGAGGAGCCTCACAACAGCCGGATGTCCAGCAGTAAAGGAGCCACCCCAGCTATGCAGATCTGATGGCAGCCAGAAGCGTCCAGATGGTATCACCCTTCAAGCCTGGACAGATGGGAAGCAGGTGTTGTGGGACTATACATGTGCATCTACCTTGGCTGATACCTATCTCCAATACACCAGGGAGGAAGGAGGGGCAGCTGCCAGCTTCAGGGAGTCCCAAAAATCTAGAAAATATGGAGAACTTGCCCATTATTATATGTTTGTTCCCATAGGCTCAGAGACCCTTGGCTCATGGGGAAAGAATGCATCTAAATTCCTTAAGGAGCTGGGAGAAAGACTCATCAGGGTAACTAGGAATCCCAGGGCAGCTAGTTTTCTGTTCCAGCGGCTCAGTGCGGCTGTTCAAAGGGGTAATGCCTGCTGTATTTTGGGCACACGCCCCAGCTCTGAGGAGCTGGATGAGATTTTCGCCTTATAATCGGTGATACACACGTAACAACATGTACCTTATATGCCACCTTTATATCAACAATGTATCTCTTAAATCTTCTGTACTATATTATGTAATAAAATATTCCTATTGGTAAAAAAAAAAATATGAAAAGATGGGGTGGTAGTTGAAGTTGAATATTCAAGCGGCTTCAGGAAGAAATCCAAATATTCTTCCTTGAAGCCTTTTTATCCACTTCTCCGAGGCTGTGAGTCCCACAATTTATACCAGAGGTGGGCCCCTTATATATATATATATATATATATATAATATATATATATATATATATATATATATATATATATATATCTATATATATATATATATGTTTGTGTGTGTGTGTGTGCGCGCTCTCTGTAAATCTGGTCAATGAGCAAGAACTCGTTTAAAATTAAGTCCTTTCTAAAATTTTCTCTTATACGTTTAAAGATATATTTTTCATTTATGTTAATGTAAAAATTAATAATTTTGTATCAAAAGAATCTCAGAAAACTTACCTAACCTTATTATAACAAGCGTAATTTAATTTAGCCTAATCCAAATATATATAATTTAGGTAAGTTTACAGTAATTTAATAATAAACAAACAATGAAATATATTTTTCTGGTTAGGTTTAGAATGATTTTTGCGAAATTAATGCATACACAAATTGTCGCTTGACTTATACTGGAAGAATACTGTTGCTATTTAAGCCAAAATCACAAGTTTTACCTATATGCCACTCCACATATATATATATATATATATATATATATATATATATATATATATATATATATATATATATATATATATATATATATAAACTACAATGATTCTAATTCTGAAGATGGTGGTAGAGGGGCAGGAAGAAGCAGAGTTAATCCTTTGTGTTGATTAGCAACATATGCCAATCAGATCAAGAGAATTTCGCAGAAAAGGCAATATAAAATCAACGTAGATATTGCTCTGAGCCGCAGCCTCGCTTTCACAGCAAGATCAACATTCACTGCAACGTGCAGGAACTCACTGAGCACCCACCTCCACGTGGTGAGTCCTGGGTGTTGTGGATGACTAGTTCAAAAGTTTTTTCAAAAAATCTGAGTGTATATATTGTCTGTGTTTGGACAAAATCTACTTAGATGAGAACAAATCTGATTAAATCTCATTCCACAGGCGGTGTACTTTCCATATAATTGTATATACAGTATATTGACCTGAAACCAGGTTCTGTAACACTGTTTCTTTTGTCTATGTTCACTACACTTTGTATAATGTTTCGCCTGCCACGCCTGCTAGCAACACCGACCTTTAGTTTAAAGGATCATGCTGGCTTGCATTCTTATGTGATTTCAAGGAAATACAGAGCTCACTTCTTCACTTAATTCTCTATGTTAGTTGGGTAGAATACAAAGGCTTAGTGGTCTTTGCTGTTCGCATCTTCAGAGGGAAGAAAAGGAGGACACCCCCTCCCTCATCCCCCAACGGAAATAAATCACATTGCTTGATTTTTCTAGGTTATCGTGGGTTAACAACCCGCCGGATTATGAATACAGAAGAACGTTGTCTTCATCATTGCTCAGCGTGAGCACAGGCGCACCAAGAACCCACTCTGCAGATTTACAATAAGAGTAATGTGCTCCTTGCAAGAGTGTTGGTCACTATACACGCCATTACCCGAGTGAACGCTCTCTTCCTTCCCTCACCTCAGACTCCTTACCTCTCCTCTCCTCCCGTGGCTCTGGTAATATATATTTTTTTTTTACTTTTTCACGGTTTGATTTCTTAAAGTTATGAATAACAAAAGCATATAATCCATTTCTCGAAAACGTAACACAATGAATGAATAGTTAAATCATAATCACATATTTAAATTCTTAGTTGAAAACATGACCGAGGGAAAGAAGATTTTAAAAATAAAACTGAAATAGTGAAATTATATCTGTTGAAAACAACAAAGGAGATTATTATAGAGTGTATTTATTGAATGTTCTCTTCTATTTTTTTTTCTCTTTATGATACGAGAATTTAATTATAGCTTCGACGCCGTGTCTAAATTATCAATCATTCTTGTGCCCAGAGAAAGCCGGGCATGTCAAAATCAAGGCTCTTAGACATTGTTACTTTTCTTGCTGCAAAACAATATTGGCCTTGTTTGCCCTAAAGCCTTACAGTTATTTTATTGTTTCTCTTAACACTATATACCTTTATCCTTTCTCTTCCTCTAGACACTAAGACAGATCAAAATTTATCTTGATTGTTTTATACTGTGTAATAAAGATGGCAGGTTTTAGGCTCGAAAGCCATTGAGAGAGTGTGACGTGTTGGAGTGTGGAGAGATTTTCTTTTTATTAAGCTAAATTAAATACAACTTCAGTATGCTGCTACTCTGTATGAAAGGTTTTTTTGATTATGTTTCACGTGATATATTACATCACACAGGATGGGTTGCATACATGCAGGAATAAAATCTGTCAGCCTTAGTTTGGAGACTTCAGTAAGAGGAAATCTTCCCAAGTAATCCATAGTAAGCTTACTGGTTATAAAAGTGTAAAAACGTTCCGTTCCAGCATAAACAGAGTTAATATCAATTCATAAGAGCGTTTTGAGGAGGATGGATGGTTATGAAGAGTTTACGAGGCATTTATTGTCAACTGGTTATAAACCCGATGGAAATAAATGGTATAAAATACCGACACAATGGAAATATAAACACATGCAAATTGACAAATAAAGGATCACATTATACTGCATATGTGTTTATATTTCCATGGTTATAAACCCACAACATCAAGATACATACACATATACATTTTTCTCTCAGTGTGTATACATCTCTCGGTGTACACAGATAATTTGTTTTATAACCTGGAAAATAAAGACAGTCTTCATGTTATGTAAACGAAATGCGGCCTTAATGGCCAACCTGTAATCGACAGACTCTTAAACCTAATAAACATAACCGGCAAGCTGGCGGGGGAGGCCTCGGTCAGATGATCAAAAACTCTAGCCTCGGGTCCTCATAAGACAAAGACAAACATCAGGAAACATCTGTCGCGTGTCCTGACAAATCCTACCTAAATTAACCCGTACACTGGGCTTAATGATGTGCCGCTAGCGACGTGATGTCATCACCCAGGGCAGTGATGTATCTCGGGAAGATTACGGTCTCGACCACACTTCCCGAGCTCACCGTATATTACCGTTCAGACATATTTATCTACTATATATACTTATAGAGAAGTGTTGGGTCGTGTGTTTTTCAACTTATTTGTTAATCCGATATTGATGTTGGAGGTCTTGAGTAAGGAAGTTGGTGTGCTTTGTATTAAGGTTGGTGTGCTTTATGTAAAGGTTGGCGGACTTTATATGAAGGTTGCTGGGCTTTATATAAAGGTTGACGTATTTTATATGAAGGTTAGTGTGCTTTATATGAAGGATGCTGGGCTTTATATGAAGGTTGACGTGCTTTATATTAAGGTTGCTGGGCTTTATATGAAGGCAGGGAGCTGGTGTGCCAGTTTGTGTGCGACACCTTGCCAAGACTCCCAATATTCTCTCACCAAAGACTATGGCTGCAGTTATCTTAATATTTGAAGAGGTGTCTCTGTGTTTATAATTGTGAGTTCAGTCAGAATTTTTAGAGATCAAAGCATTCCTGTTGAGTAGATAGGTAAATTTGCGGCCTCATTTCCCTCTAGTGCCTTACCCAGGCCTTAATAAAACATGAGTAGGGTGGTGGGTGGTGTGCATATGATGCTGCCAACAGGTATTTTTTAGTACAGAATTTAGTTGGCTATTGAATAGGTCATGGAGAGTGTGCTTCCTTCTTTGGGTTAACCTGCCTTTGTGGAAAACTGGTCCTATGGCAAACAAAAAATATATGTTAGCTTGATTATTTATGAGTTATGCAGTCAGAGGGCGGTATAGGTCGCTTTATCGTTTGAATAATGGCATCATTCTGTGAGGAATAATTGTTGCCAAATCAATGGAGCAAAGAAAAAAAGAAATATTAGTATCTGTATTACGAATACAGGTGTATTTGCAATACAGATGCACTTGAAAACCACTTAGGAACGCGCAAAAAGGCACCATAGAGTAAATATTTGTATTTCCTTCACCAAATAGTAATCAGGTAGGTACAATCTATACAGCTATGTACATTAGGGCAAATGCACGCAAGAGACACGGTGAGAACCGTAGCGACCAGACTTGAAGGTAAGTCTGTCAAGGATGATTGACAAGTGTACCATATCGTTTCACAACTTTGGCGAGCTTCCTTGTGATTAGCTGGTTGAACTAAGGTACTAGCATGACGATGGGGCCCCTACTCGTTACACCCTTAATACCTGGTTTGCTGGTCGGGAAGGCAGCCTATGTGGGTGTGTGACATACGCCGAATAAAATATACTCTCGGCATTCCTCATTCTGTAAAGTGACATGCCGCTTCCTCTATAATATTAATTACCACCAATGCTGTGGTTCTTTACTGTCTTTCAGCCCTGTCACTTAGTTTTGGCTGTCCTTTGAGGCTTGTGGAGCCACTTTTGTAACAGGACAACTGAAGTGCATTTGAATAGTTTGTACATATAAGGTGGAAATTGTATTCAGTTAGCTACACCATTAAGGTGGCAGCGCCATGACTGCAGCGATGACAGATGACAACCTCAGAGTGGGTGTGGTCCCTGTAGGTGTGCTAGTAAAGCAACATGGACATCAGACAACGTGCTGCATCTCAAGCACTGGCAGACAGAGTGGTCGAATGCACAAGTATTATAATTACACTCATTAATTGGCTGGTTTAAGAATATTTTTTTTTGTTGCTGTGAAACTCCAGAGACTACCAGAGTGTCTTTCATTGTCTTCTCTACGATACCTACCTCCATTAGTTTTTTTATTTATTTATTGCTATTGGGATGCTTTGTTGAAGGTGTTTGCCATTTTTATTGAAGGAAAAGGAATACTAGTTATCTTACGATAACTTTCGAATGACTTTTGTGACTGACTTCAAATCTTCTATGTGGCATTCCACGCATTGAGGTAGAGAGGGCTGGGCTTGTGGGATACAAGGATATTTTCATTGGACCAAAAACACTCCTGCGTTGGGTTGGAGCATAAATATAAGCAGAGTTCTTGAGATTTAAGATTACATAGGTAGAAAGTATTTTCACTACTCATTCATGTACATCTTCCTTAACAGTGGAACTAATCTTCACTACCCAACCCTAAGTATCATTGCAGTGCAGTGATGCCTAGGGTTGGGTAGGGTTGCGTAGGGTTACTACCTAACCACGACAGCTCTGACATTATCAGGGTTAGTATTTAAAACTGAATTGCACAACTATTCAAGGCATGACCAAATCACGGATGATATTTTTTAGTTCGTTTTGAACATAGACACAATTGGTTGTACTATTTTGATTATTCTCTTTATGAGAAAGGGAGGGGGGTAAATATGGAAGACCCAGCTAACAAAAAAACCTCAGGAAGCTAGGCGCAGACGAACCCCTATTTTCTCAATCTCTAAGTGTTAAGAAAAGAGCTAGAGAATAGCTGCTAGAGTTGAGTTATGTTGTAAGGTTGTTAACACTGAACATGCCCGCGCTGGCTGATAACAGGACAAGCGGAGACATGATAAGGGCATATAAAATTATAAGCATAAGAAAAGTTTTCTTAGTACCTAGATGAGGGACAGCAAGAGGCCACAGTTGTAAACTGAGAAAAAGGAAGAACCGAAGGGATACAAGATTTGGGAATTTAAAACAAAAAATACATGAGAAATTACTGAAAACGGGACACCATGAGCATAGCTATGATCTGTAGCACGCAGAGAGAGAGAGAGAGAGAGAGAGAGAGAGAGAGAGAGAGAGAATAATCTTTTATATATTAGATTTGAATAAAAAAAAATCAACTCTACACACACCGTATTAGAGATACTTGTCGTAAATATTACTCACACATTTATTATGATCTCTGATACAGGGTTACGAGTCATAGCATTACGTCAGAATTATGGAAGTTAGTCTCATCTATCACAGCTATTATCATGTTCACCTTCACCCGCGTACGATGCACCAGTTCTTGCGTCATTCCTCTGTGCGGCTGCTATAGAACACTGAAGCAGAAAGTTGTCTTACTCATCCCAGTTTTACCGCTGAACAGGATCTGTCAGGATGTACAGGCACATTTCAATACGCGGCTATAAGAGCACGTTATTATAGAGTCATTGACGAGAGGTGTCCATCCAGGCCTCGTGACCAGGTTGGACACGAGGCCAGCGAGAGAAAGAGAGCTGGTGGAGGTAATGAAGGTTACCCGAAGATGTGAATATGATAATGGTAAGCAATACCGATAAGTTGATATGTAAGGCACATGTGCAACAGTTAGGTATCTTTTTTCCGAAAGGTTTCGCCTATACAGTAGGCTTCTTCAGTCGTTGTAATAAGTCCATCAAAATTGAAGACATAATTCTCAGATGGTCAGCCAGAAGTCGCCGACAACAGTAGATAAAGCAGCATAACACCATCTATCATCAAAGCACTTTAGTCTACAAGGTGTCAATCCTCCAACTATCTAATATTCCACTCTTGAGTTAACATCTGTATTAACCTATGCTTGTGAAAATATTACTATCTCGATTAACAGCCAATGTTGACGTTTTATTTAATAATGCTTGTAGAAACACATGACAAAAATGTCATTAACAAACAAGATTTATTTTTTGTCCTTCAAAAACGCACATCTATTATTAGTTTGTTTCCAAAGTGATTTTTCTGTCAATGGTCAGCAAGTCAGCCTGACTTCTATCATAGCAAGAAATATAGAAGACTGGTGGTGTACATGTGATGCGCGTCCTTTATGATCCTCATGCATTCGATGGGTTTTTGACTTGGCAAACCAATTAACCTACGTCATACTCAGCATGACCCAAGAAGAAGAAAAATTAGCCACTCCGATAAGCAGATGAAGACTTGTACGCTTAGGATGCTCGTGGTGTGACAGCCAGGTAACAGTCAGAAGCCATCATCACTACGAAGATTTGCTCCGTCCACTGCAACTGAAGTAAAAATTTCTTGAAATGATGCCATCAGGTCGGTATTTGTGGGTGACGGTAACTTGAGTCACTACAGGAACCACAGAGGCCGTTACCAAAGGTTGTTCCAACAACAACAAAAATCAATATGGGTTGGAGTAGTTTTGTTGTGATGGCGTCGAATGAAGCTTTTTGAAGGTATGTTGAGGTTTTCAAAGAAAAATATCAATGAAAATTAAATTTGCTAAATTCCACTAGTATGTTGGAACGAAAGGATAAGATATCGTGAATTTTTCACATGTGAAAACAGCACTTATCAAAGGTGATAAACAGCGACATAGTTTTCGTGGTAATATATACAGATAACAACTTCTCTAGGACAATTAAAAGGCAATAAAAGGAATCGTAAATATAGAGGTGGCAGGAAAGGCAATTGTAGCAGTGACTGGCAGGGAAAGTTGATGACAGTGAAGATGGTTGTAAAGTGACACTGGCAGGGTAAGTTGGTGGTAGCAGGGGTAGAAAATTTGTAACAGTTGCTGATGATGGAAATAAAATAATATCAATGTTAACATCAGCGTCATTGTTATAATTAATGATAGTGAAGAGGGGGAAGAAAAGTAAGACTAACGTTTTTCAGCATAAATAATTACTTGAATGGGACACGAAAATTTAATTCATTGCAGTAAATGAGGTGGAAAACCTAGCAGTGGTAAGCCAGTGGTTGCTTAACCACTGGCATATCAAGGGCGACGAATGGCGATAATCTTAGAAATCTTAATTCACTCTGTAGTTTGCTGGGTTTCCTGTCTGTAATTCGTCTGCTCACTAACTACAAAAATCCCATAGCTCTTTAAATAGGGATAAAAGTAAACTCTCGATGCATGTAGACTAAGAGGTATATACCTTTCAGTGTTACTCCTCAAAAACCCACACATGGGAGACAAAACTTTAGATAACGTTTCGGTCCGTTTTGAACCATTATCAAATCACAGGGTATATACACAAAGAGGTGTATACAGCCTTCACTGCTCAATAATAGCCGACATGGAGACTTGCTAGGGTCCTCTTCAGCTGAAGAGGACCCTAGCAAGGGGTCAAAATAAACAGATGAATTAATCATTAATCATTACAGTTTCCTCAGCTATTCACAGCCTTCACTGTACATATACCATGTGTCATCCAGTATTCACAAAGTAGCCGCTCATACCATGCAACACTTGCTGTTGCAAATCATAGCCAAGAAGTATATTATTTCAAAATGAACAGTCTCGGCTGCTGTAACTCAGCCGGGAAGAAAATAATCGGAGTGAGAAAAGGAAAAATGGGCTATCTGACGGGGGCGTAATTGCTTACATCTCCCAATTCTTTTCCTTCGGTGGTTGTGAGACAAAGAAAAATGACAGTCTTACCTTGCCAGGTCCACAGATAAGTAAATTATAACCGGCAATTAACCCGGGATCATGCAATTATCCAGCAATGCGTCGCCAGAGGGCAGGGTGAGGCCAAGCCAAACATTTGCGGGGCTACACAATTTATGTACACTCGCTGTATCCCACACTCGCTGTACCTTCAAACTCGCGGTACTTCACATTTGCTGTTTTCTCCATATTCTGTACTTCATATTAGCTGTCTTTCCCCTCAGTTGTTTCCCGCACCCACAGTATCCGACACTCCCGCGGTACCCAACTCTCGCTGTACCTCACACTCGCACTACCTTCCGCTTGCGGTACACTTGCATAACTCACGGTACCCCACACGCAGTGACTCACACAGCTACACCTCCAGTTACACAAACTTTCAAACACCACAATATTGGTTTGAAGTCTATTCGATAAGGACGCTCTCGATCACAGGCCTCGAGACAGAAGCCTTTGGTATCCAGGTTCTTGATAACACCTCCTGACGAAGTGTGTAATGACTGAGCTTCTGGTATCAGCTCACAAGACAACGAAGCTCGTGATATAACAAGCCCAGACGCTGAATTTCTCGATGCCAGAGTTCCCGATAGAGTTCAAAATAACAGACTTTATGATAACAGATTATTGAAAATCGAAATTTGTGAAAACAGGTCATGATAAGATAACACTTGTTATATTGCTCATTGTATATGAAGTCACGAGGAGACTTTCTTAATATATATTTTTTGGGGGTTAGTCATATCCAAGCCGGTCCTAAATTTATTTAAGAATGTAAAAAAATATGTAGAAGATAAATAGAAATTTGTGCCGCTTATAATTATAGTATGACAGATTTTACACAAGACTAAGAGAAGTAGTAAGTTCATATTATATATATATATATATATATATATATATATATATATATATATATATTATATATATATAAATATATATATATATATATATAGGTAGTAGGTTGGTAGACAGCAACTGCCCAGGGAGGTACTACCGTCCTCTTGCTACTTCTACTTACACTTAGGTCACACTACACATACATGTACAAGCATATATATACACACCCCTTTGGGTTTTCTTCTATTTTCTTTCTAGTTCTTGTTCTTGTTTATTTCCTCTTACCTCCATGGGGAAGTGGAACAGAATTCTTCCTCCGTAAGCCATGCGTGTTGTAAGAGGCGACTAAAATGCCGGGAGCAAGGAGCTAGTAACCCCTTCTCCTGTATATATTACTAAATGTAAAAGGAGAAACTTTCGTTTTTCCTTTTGGGCCACCCCGCCTCGGTGGGATACGGCCGGTGTGTTGAAAGAAAGATGTATATATATATATATATATATATATATATATATATATATATATATATACATATATATATACATATATATGTGTGTGTGTGTGTGTGTATGAGTGTGTGTAAATATGTCGACAAATTCACTCATACATTTTCAATCCAATACAACCCTTGACATTCTTTTTTCCCTGAGTCACACTACATATTCTTCGTTGAATATTTCCACACAACTTTTAAGGCCTCGTTTAAAAACAACTCCAGCTAGAATCCAATAAAGCTCGGGCAATGTTACGATCTCGCTCTGAATTATTATCAAGTCAGTACCAAACCCACCGATGATGAAGCGAATTTTAATTCAGTAACGTCAGCGGCGAATTTATTGCGCAATCTTGGCTGTACCGGTCAATTATACAGAACGTTTATGTGGCTCGTTCTTATAGACAACGTTGACACCGCAAATGGATACGGTTGCTTACCATGCAGCGGGGATTGAAGGGCATCTTTCTACCATCAGTTCTGTGTATATCGATGGTATTTGCATTAATGCTTTGTCGTAAATTTGCTAATAATTAAAAAAAAATTACCATTTACACTCTTTGCAGAAAAAGCATTTTTTGGGGGGGAATCATTTCGCCCTGTATGGAACAATCTCCGAAGCTTCATCATGATTTCGTCATACCTTGATAAAGCTCTCTATAGAGCGAAACTTTGCCCCAATAAAAGCTTATCCTACAACGAGTCTTCTTTTTCTACTATTGTCGGGAGTACATTTGGATACAAATCTGTTACTCTCATCCTCCTCAGGTCAAATGTGTATGTGGAAACCTTGAGGGTTTTCAGAGTTAACACGCACAGCATTGTCTCAGTCTTAGCTGTGGGTAGAGGAGTCGGATTTTCTTCTTGAGGGAGTTAGTACATGTTCTAAGTCAACACGTTTTCTCCAGGTTGGAGTACAGCTGTACTCTAACAGCTCCATACAAGACAGGCGAAATTGCTGTCCTGGAGAATGTGCAGAGAAATCTTCACTGCTCACATCTGTTCAATTAAGCACCTACATTACAGGGAATGGTTTGGAGTCCCCAGTCCGGGGTATCACCAAGTTGACTGAAATTCTTCTGTAAGCACCGCAATGCAGACTAAATGTGGAGTGTCTGTGTGTGTGTGTGTGTGTGTGTGTGTGTGTGTGTGTGTGTGTGTGTGTGCTTATGTTTCTGATAAAACTGGGCTCCAGCTCGTGGGCTCTGCCATTTAATCACTGATCTGGTGTGGTTCACCCTCGGTTTTATTGAACCGTGGCATAATTTTTGAATGTATGCATGCAGTTAGAATCCACTATACCTATAATAATAATAATAATAATTATTATTATAATATTAATAACAGTAACAGCAGCAGCAACAATAATAATTTATTTTCATACAACACTGCTTTTACAAAAATTAAATGACATGCAAATGACCCAGGTGGTGAAGAGGTTCCATGCAGACTTAATTACCCCCATGAAGTCGATAGGTTATAAACTCCATTAACCAAACAACCTGTGCGAATCTCTTCCCGGAGCTCACTGTCCTTCTGAAAGATCGCTATTCTTACACCGCGAAGTTCATCTGAACTTCTGACTTCCATTTGTGTTCTCTGGTTGTGTTGCATCCTGGCAAACAGTAAGTCACTGTAAACTTTGTGTTTCAATAATGCTTTCTCTCGATCTTCCATCGCCTAGCAATGTTAGGTGTGTGTGTGTGTGTGTGTGTGTGTGTGTGTGTGTGTGTGTGTGTGTGTGTGTGTGTGTGTGTGTGTGTGTGTGGGAGGGGTGTGTGTGTGTGTGTGTGTGTGTGTGTGTGTGTGTGTGTGTGTGTGTGTGTGTGTGTGTGTGTGTGTGTGTGTGTGTGTGTGTGGTTGTGGTGTGTGTGTGTATGTGTGTGGGAGGGTTGTATGTGTGTGTGTGTGTGGTTGAGGTGTGTGTGTGTCTGTGTGTGGGAGGGTTGTTTGTGTGTGTGTGTGTGTGTGTGTGTGTGTGTGTGTGTGTGTGGTTGAGGTGTGTGTGTGTTTGTGTGTGGGAGGGTTGTGTGTGTGTGTGTGTGTGTGTGTGTGTGTGTGTGTGTGTGTGTGGTTGAGGTGTGTGTGTGTGTGTGTGTGTGTGTGTGTGTGTGGGTGTGTGTGTGTGTGTGGTTGAGGTGTGTGTGTGTATGTGTGTGGGAGGGTTGTATGTGTGTGTGTGTGTGTGTGTGTGTGTGTTTGTTGTGTGTGTGTGTATGTGTGTGGGAGGGTTGTATGTGTGTGTGTGTGTGTGTGTGTGTGTGTGTGTGTGTGTGTGTGTGTGTGTGTGTGTGTGTGTGGTTGAGGTGTGTGTGTGGGGGGGTTGTTTGTGTGTGTGTGTGTGTGTGTGGTGTGTGTGTGTGGTTGAGGTGTGTGTGTGTATGTGTGTGGGAGGGTTGTATGTGTGTGTGTGTGTGGTTGAGGTGTGTGTGTGTATGTGTGTGGGAGGGTTGTGTGTGTGTGTGTGTGTGTGTGTGTGGTTGAGGTGTGTGTGTGTATGTGTGTGGGGGGGTTGTATGTGTGTGTGTGTGAAGGGTGTGTGTGTATGAAGGGTGTGTGTGTAAGTGTGGGGTATTATGGTGTGTTGGTGTGTGTGTGTGTGTGTGTGTGTGTGGTTGTGTGTGTGTGTGTGTGTGGTTGAGGTGTGTGTGTTTGTGTATATGTGTGTGGGTGGTTGTATGTGTGTGTGTGTGTGAAGGGTGTGTGTGTAAGTGTGGGGGATTATGTGTGTGTGTGTGTGTGTGTGTTTGAGTAAGAGAGAGAGACACTGGACACTGACAGACACTGGACACTGACAGAGACTGGACACTGACAGACACTGGACACTGACAGACACTGGACACTGACAGAGACTGGACACTGACAGAGACTGGACACTGACAGACACTGGACACTGAGACAATGGACACTGACAGACACTGGACACTGACAGACACTGGACACTGACAGACACTGGACACTGACAGACACTGGACACTGACAGACACTGGACACTGACAGACACTTGACACTGACAGACACTGGACACTGACAGACACTGGACACTGACAGACACTGGACACTGACAGACACTGGACACTGACAGACACTGGACACTGACAGACACTGACGGAAAGACAAAGACAGAGACACTGATGAATATAAATGACGCAAGAGCACAATCAATCTTTATTACGGCTACATTTTGATCTCCAGGAGCGAAACATCACTGCACCTAGCAGGTACTGAGCTTCATCTCTTGAGCCAGTGACTCACTTGTCAGTCACTGGTCCCTTTCGTCACTTATTCTCCTTTTTATCTTTCCTTATCCGCGTTCAATGTCATCGTCTCTACTCACTGACAGAAAATCCTCTACATGACCTCCTCCTCCTCCTCCTCCATCCTTCACCCTCATCCTCTTCATCCTTCTCATCTCCTCCTGTCTTTTCTTTTTCCATAACGATACAAGACTTTGAATTCCACCTGCGAGTCCGTTCCTCAGCTCTGGATTTAGCACATCCTTACGGGTTTGCCTTCTTACGTGAACATCACTATAATACTACTACTAATAATAATAACAATCTGGGTTTATCAGAATCTGCCTTCAACACCGACACTAAAGAAGAGTGTGTTATACCATTACATTTTATGAAGTACTAATCTCGTCTGGGTATAATTAAGCGTAAGAACTTTAAATGATGACATTAAAGATTGTGGGGTAAAGCCCCGAGTTCGCATCTCCTGCTGTCCTGTCAGCGTAGCGCGCAGACTCCAGCTTCCAGAGTCAGGGAGATGAGCAGCACCCAGCTTCCAGGCAGCAGCAGTGGCAGCCGTGGCCTCGTGGCACTATGACTGGCACCCAGGCAGCAGTAGTGGCCCTGGCTCTGTGACTGGCTAGCTCAACACCTAGAGGAGCAGGACACAAGAAAGTGGCTGCTTAGAGAAGACTAGCACTAGCGAAGGGACCACATCTAGAGAAAACTAGCGCTAGCGAAGGGACCACATCTAGAGAAAACTAGCGCTAGCGAAGGGACCACATCTAGAGAAAACTAGCACTAGTGAAGGGACCACATCTAGAGAAAACTAGCGCTAGCGAAGGGACCACATCTAGAGAAGACTAGCTCTAGCGAAGGGGCAATACAAAGGATGCCCTTTACAGGGACATCGTTTCCCTCTGTTTAGAGCTTTATAACGTCAGGACTAGACAACTCTCTGCAAAAAGTGAAGAACTGCTTCACTGGAAAGTCGTTCTGCAACTTGGATCTTTAACTTCATAGAAAACACTTCATGCGGTGCAGGAAAGTAACATGACCACATAAGAGGCTCAACATGGTTGTTCATGTTGATGTAAAAATGCGATAGACTGACTATAGAAGGTGTGACATGACCACTGGGATACGATGCTGGAGTGGACATGACCAGATGTATATAGTGGAAAAGTAGACATGACACAATATTAGATATGATTAGAAGTGTGTAGTGAACATGACCAGCCTCATGAAATAGTGAACTTAGTCAAGAAATGGACATTATGACCTGGATATAATGGATTCAACATTTTAACCTGCATATAGTGAAGGAATGGTCGTTATAACCTGGACATAGTGGAGAAGTGGTCGTTATAACCTGAATATAGTGGAGAAGTGGTCATTGTAATCTGGATTTAGTGGAGGAGGGATAAGAACCTGGACCTTAAAGAATGGATATTACTTGATGGATATCACTGGATAAATTATATAGTTGTGGTTACTCTGATTTTACTGATTCAACGTTTTGATTTATGAATTTTGTCAAAACTTTATAAAGTTCCAACAGAGAAGAAATGTAGAAGCTATACGTGTGTTTGTTTTTCCCCCTCGACAGTGTTGCTAATACGCTATATGGATCCCATCTAACTGTGGTCAGCTGGTGGCAGGATCCTATCTGACTATGGTCAGCTGGTGGCAGGATCCCATCTACCAGTGGTCAGCTGGTGGCAGGATCCCATCTACCAGTGGTCAGCTGGTGGCAGGATCCCATCTACCAGTGGTCAGCTGGTGGCAGGATCCCATCTACCAGTGGTCAGCTGGTGGCAGGATCCCATCTAACGGTGGTCAGTTGGTGGCAGTATCTCGTCTAACGGTGGTCAGTTGGTGGCAAGATCCCATCTACCAGTGGTCAGCTGGTGGCAGGATCCCATCTAACTGTGGTCAGCTGGTGGCAGGATCCCATCTAACTGTGGTCAGCTGGTGGCAGGATCCCATCTAACTGTGGTCAGCTGGTGGCAGGATCCCATCTAAATGTGGTCAGCTGGTGGCAGGATCCCATCTAACTGTGGTCAGCTAGTGGCAGGATCCCAACTAACGGTGGTCAGCTGGTGGCGGGATCCCATCTAACTGTGATCAGCTGGTGGCAGGATCCCATCTAACTGTGGTCAGCTGGTGGCAGGATCCCATCTAACTGTAGTCAGCTGGTGGCGGGATCCCATTTAACTATGGTCAGCTGGTGTCTGGAGGGGAAAATGGCTCGCTGCCTGCCCTAGTTTCTTGCTGGTTATAACACAATCTCAGCCATTTTCTGAGACAATGTGTCGGCGAATCTGATGAGGTTAAATTGCTTATAAGGGGCTTAATATTTCTTATGTTTGGAACCCATCGACTGCTAGTACCACCAGGGCAACAATATACCTAGTTACTAACCATAATGTATACTTGTGCTCCCAATATAGTTATTGGGTAACTCTGATACACCTCTTAGGGTATAAGTCTGGACTGGGTAGTGATTTACAAGTATTAAACTGGCCTGCTATTAGTTTAATAGACCGGGTCAGTGTTATATTTCGGCGATGTAAAATAATTTCTTATCTATCTCCTTTAACGTAAGTTTTCAGATCGATTCGGTTAACGATAAGAATGCAGGAAAAAGTGGCATCGTGCTTAGCAAAAATGATACAGAAGACACATCTGTGACATTATTATAAGACTGAAATGCTAATATAGGGAACAATTCTCAGAAAGGCGTAATGAAAGAGAGTTAAGCATAAATATAAATGCAAGAGAACTCTGTAAGGAAATATTCAATAGTCTAACAGATTATATATACTCTCGAGTTGATTGTATAATTCAGACTTTGCTATGTGATATATAATTGGCTGTGCAATGCATGTCTGACTGTGTGATACATAGTTGGCTATATAATACATAGTTATCTGTGTGATACATGAAGTATTGGACTCATATGCAATATCTGGGTATCATGTAGATTTTACGCCAACCAATGGCTTTATCAATACAAGGAACTGATATGAAGGTGTGATACATATCAGATAATCGAATAGATAAGCCATTATAAATCACTTCTTCATTATGAGACCAGAAACGAAGCGAATCGCACTGGATAGTCGGGCAGTGGAGGTGAACTCAAAATATGGCTTCATAAGGTCGAACTCAGAATCCGCTAAAGGCTACCCCACCTACATGTAGAGCCAATACACACATGGACAAGCCTCCTTATGACAAAGATCCGTGTCAGATAATTTTGCCCGATAAGTAAAGCAACAAGAATCAACCTCGTATACTCCTACAACCATGCCTTCTCCAGGAAGAATCATCGGCTTTCGTCAATTACTACCTGACCTTAACTTCTCCCGTGTGTTTAGATCCGGCTGTCGACATCCCGACCTTACCTTCATGTCTGGAAATCGTGATGAACTGATAGCCTCAAGTGCAGAGAAATATAGGTTTTTAATTCGGTGCGTCTTGTGTCAGTTAATTGGTAATTATAAAGACAGTTATATAGAAACTGGACGGTTGTTACCGACCTGCCCTACCTTACACAATAGGTAGACCGTAGCAAAGACACGATATGAGGGGGAACAGTGATTCCTATAGACTTGGACTCCACATGTGAAGCTAGAAGCTCCATTGTGAAAACTGGTGACAACAAGCAGCTTATATATTTACACCATCCAAAACAACAACAATAATAAAAATAATAAAATAATAATTATAATAATAATAATAATAATAATAATTCATTTCCAGAAGTACATGTACAAGGTATACAGGCCTGGCTGACAATAATGATATACTACTATACAGAAAGCCGCTTATGCAAAATATTTTGGGCAAATTATGTCAATTTTGTCTCAGGATGCGAACCACACCAGTCGACTAACACCCAGGTACCTATTTTACCGACTGGTGAAGAGGGACAGCAGGTGTCTTATGGAAACACCTCCTTAGGTTTTCCAGCTGTACTGAGGAACGATCCCCGGACCTCAGTGTGTGTGTGCTGAACGCGCTCAGGTTATTTCCTGTATCATTGTATAGCCACGAGGAGTAGCCCTCTTTTAATATACACTATTTTTTTATTGTTTTTTACTATCACATCGGCCGTTTCCCACCAAGGTATGGCCCGAAAAAGAAAATTTTTCACCATCATTCACTCCATCACTGTCTTCCCAGAGGGGTGCTTACATAAATAAATAACAAAAAGGCACAATACCGTGACTGGAACGATACACAAATAACCCGCACATAAAAGACAGAAGCTTACGACGACGTTTCGGTCCGACTTGGACCATTGACAAAGTCACACTAACAGAGGAGGAGCAGGACGGCTATATATAGCCGTCCTGCTCCTCCTCTGTTAGTGTGACTTTGTCAATGGTCCAAGTCGGACCGAAACGTCGTCGTAAGCTTCTGTCTTTTATGTGCGGGTGCTTACACTACAAAACTCTATAAAACTGCACCATTAACACCCCTTCTTCAGAGGGATGTGTGTATACTGAGAGCAACACTGCATGGTTACCTGGCGAGGCACAAATCGCAACATATATACAATTAGAGATTACTCTAATCCCAATGGGTTCATATTTGAACCGATGGACTGATTACATCAACTCCAGGCTGAAGGACTGATTACTTCAGACTCCTTCTGCTCTTCACCATTCTTCTTTGTATAGGACTGATGAAGCCACTGCGTGGCGAAACGTATCCTTAATAAAGATACCCAAGTGTTGTACATATATTCTCTGAATCATTTCTTTACAACTTTAAATGACCCTTGTGTGTCGAAAGACTTTAGGCCCTCTTAACATGGACTAGACACTTAAATCTCTGAATTTCCTCTGCTTTCTGAACACCTTTGCTCAGCTGAGGGTTCGACACTGGCGCTGCGCACTCTATGATAATTCTAACAAACGTTAGTCATAAGTTTCTAAGGGATTCTTTGCTGAGGTACCTCCATTCCACTCTCAAGTTGGTCTCATAATGACGGTGTATGCACCACTGCGATTATATGACTGTGGTTAGTTTCCGGGGACATACTTGGAGTTTACCTGGAGGGAGCTCCAAGGTCAACACCCCCTCGGCCCGATCTATAACCAGGCCTCACGGTGGATCAGCGCCTGATCAACCACAGCCCGGCTAGTCAGACACTGACTTTAGGTATCTACCCAATTTCCTCTTGAAGGCAGCCAGGGGTGTCTTTTGGTAATCCCCCTTATGTGTGATTGGAGGCTGTTGAATAGTCTTGGGCCCCTGACACTTAGTGTTTTCTCTGTCTACTCACGGCACCCCGGCTTTTCATTGGGAGGATGTTGCACCTTCAGCCGAGTCTTTTGCTTTTATAGAGAGTGATTTCTGAGTGCACACTTGTAATTATCTTCACAATGTGGGCGTGCGTGAGTGCTTGTGTGTTTGGGTTCGTGTGGGTGAGTGAGAGACAGACAGGCACAGACAAACTGACAGACAAACTGACAGACAGACAGACAGACAGACAGACGAACTGACTGACTGACTGACTGAAAGAAATCGCTAGTCCTATTCACGATCATTATAACAGTCACTGCTGAGAATAGTTAAACCCGAAAGGGTCATAAGGATTTAATTCGATAAAAGAGGGGGAAGGTGTTTACCTCCAATTCCTTGGAGCAAGAGCCCTTCAAGAGCATCGAGACACTCCCCCCCCCCTCTTGTAGGGTCAACTCTCTCGCTTAGGATCAGACATCACGATTACCAAATTGCTGCCGGCCGAAGATATTCTCAGATTAAGGGACTGAAAAATGTTTGCGATAGGCTCTTGGTTCGGGAAAATGAAGTTACACCTCTTTTTCTCTTCCTCTGATCCTCCCCTCCCACCACACGGTGAGGGTCTGGGTTCGATTCCCGGCGAAGGGTTGGAAACATTGGACGTGTTTCCTTACCAAACCTGGTACCAAACCTGCACACGAAAATCACTCCCTATGAAAGCAAAAGACTCGTCAGGAGATGCAACATTTCCTCGATGACAAGCAGGGGCGCCACGAGTACACTGAGAGACAACACAATAAGTGTCCAGGGCCCAAGACTGTTCAATTGCCTCCCAGCATACATAAGGGGATTACCAATAGACCACTGGCTGTCTTCAAGAAGGCACTGGACAGGTACCTAAAGTCAGTACCTGACCAACCTGGTTGTGGTTCGTACGTCAGCTTGCGTGCAACCAGCAGTAACATCCTGGTTGATCAGACCCTGATCCACCATGAGGCCTGGTCTGAGACCGGGCCGCGGGGGCGTTGTCCCCCGAAACCCTCTCCAGGTAAACTCCAGGTAAACACCTATTGTCTATGTTCACCCATCAGTAAAATAGGTACCTGGGTGTTAGTCGAGTGGTGTGGGTCGCATCCTGGGACAAAACTGACCTAATTTGCCCGAAATGCTCTGCATAACAAGCGGCTTTCTGCACATCAGTATGTCATTGATGTCAGTTAGGTCTGTATACCTTGTACATGTACTTGTAGTAAATAAAGATATTATTTTATTATTATTATTATTATTATTATTATTATTACTATAAGTCTTCAAGTGTTCAGGCATCAGATGGTAAACACTAATAACCCGAGACTGAGCGACCCAGGCTGGGCGGGTGTCATGGTGACACGGACTCTCCGTCTGCTCAACTCCAGTACAGACAAGACACTTTTATTCCTGCTATTACGCTTCGTCATTCCTGAGGGATGACAGTATACCTTAGAAATGACCGCCTGTGGGATAATGGTTCGTATCCTGTAAATAATCAGCTGTAAGATAACGATTGTTAGCTTGTAAATAACCTGTTGTAGGATAGTAGCTCGTGGCCTGTAAATAACCTGCTGTAGAATTAGAGCTCTTAGCCTGTAAATAACCTGCTGTAGGATAATAGGTCGTAGCCTGTAAATAACCTGTAGAATAATAGGTCATAGCCTGTAAATAACCTGCTATAGGATAACAGGTCGTAGCTTGTAAATAACCTGCTGTAGGATAATAGGTCATAGCTTGTAAATAACCTGCTGTAGGATAATAGGTCGTAGCCTGTAAATAACCTGCTTTAAGATAATAGGTCGTAGCTTGTAAATAACCTGCTGTAGGATAATAGGTCGTAGCCTGTAAATAACCTGCTGTAGGTTAATAGGTCGTAGCCTGTAAATAACCTGCTGTAGGTTAATAGGTCGTAGCTTGTAAATAACCTGCTGTAGGATAATAGGTCGTAGCCTGTAAATAACCTTCTGTAAGATAACAGTTCTTAGCCTTCAAATAACCAGCTATAGAATAATAGGTCTTAGCCTGTAAATAACCTGCTGTAAGATAACAGTTTTTAGCCTGTAAACTAAACTGCAAAAAAATGCCTGGCAAGTCTGGGCTATGGAATCATAAATTCCCAGTAAAGAAAATAATAATAATAATAATAATAATAATAATAATAATAATAATTGATTCTTTACAATGATATCAATGATTTAAAATTGACTACATTATAACAATGCCAATGATAATAATGATAGTTAAAAAAGGTGACTGTTAAATAAAGAAGAGAGGGAAAGTATGCTACCAGAACAGACAACACTGGGCGAGCACAGAGTCACACCTCCACCCGCGACCTGGCCTGACCTTCGACCTACTTTCTTAAGACGTAATGAAATTAGCTTTACCTCGACCAGGGCACAACCCATAAGCCAAGATTTATCGTACCGACTTATGCCCCTTTAGAGATACTTGACTGGCTGTGATCTCCGACAGTGGAGACCCGAGTGTATGTACGATTGGAGGTGAATCTGTATCGCATTCAGCGGACGGAGGATCAAGCCTCTACCACGTTTGAATGACTCATATAGGTTCAGCTCTTAACGTGAATTATTAATTGGTTAACCATTGCTAGGAGGAAGACTCAGCCGAGAGCCGAACCCCGTGTACTCTCACTCACACACACACACACACACACACACACACACACACACACACACACACACACACACACACACACACACACACACACACCATACACACACACACACACACACACACACACACACACACACCATACACACACACACACACACACACACACACACACACACACACACACCATACACACACACACACACACACACACACACACACACACACCATACACACACCATACACACACACACACCATACACACACACACCATACACACACACACACACACACCATACACACACACACACACACACACACACACACCATACACACACACACAAAGTGTCAAATTCCTCCTTCCCAACTATTCAATTTCTAAAAATCGTCCGTATTGCCTTTCCTTGATGACCAATAACTTGTAGGATTCTGGTAGCGTTTCTATCGTCAGAATCCAAGACAACATCTCCTTGCATGGGCCTCTGTCAAGTGATGACCAGTTTAGGAATTAAGCAACTGCTCTTGTGTCGGTGCTGGATATAATTAAGTATAAACTGACTTACTGATGCTACATAGCAGTGGCCACACACACTGGCTCACTTATGCTACATAACAGTGGCCACACACTTACTGGCTCACTGGTCCTACATAGAGGCCACACACTGGCTCACTTACACTACATAACAGTGGCCACACACTGGTTCACTGATGCTACATAGCAGTGATCACTCACCACTGGCTTACTGGTGCTATATAGTAGTTGTCACGCACTCACTGGCTTAGTGAAATGTAGCAGTGGTCAAGCATCCACTGGCCTTACTGGTGCTAGGTTTTCTACCCAGTTCGAAAGGTATTATAAACAAATAACCCGCACATAGGACAAAGAAACTTTATGACGACGTTTCAGTCTGACTTGGACTATTTACAAATCACACTAACATACGAAGGTAAGGGAGCCACTATATATAAGAGAGGAGAGCAGGGACGGGACAAAGAGAGGAAGTAGCAAGAAGGAAGTGGAGATAGTAGTAGTAAAAATAAGGTACTGCAAAATTATGTCTGAGGACTGATGACACTAGTAAATGGATGTATCTGAGACCATCCGTCCCGTCTACAATTCTATTCCTTGTGTTCCATGGAAAGTCACCAAATTTTGCTAAAAAGAAATTTGCATTCTCTTTCCTCAGGGTATAGGAGACTTAAGTAGAACCTCCAGTATCTACTCCACCAGCATCAAACATGATTTCCAGCCTCTATCCCTGAAGATCAAACGTCCTCGTTCTCTCTACCCAAAACCTCAAGTACGATTCTCATACGCTGTGCTCAAAGTCAAGTTGGACTCCCATCTTCTGTCCTTAGAGGACGAGGCTCCCATTCTCTGCCCTTAGAGTCAAGCAGAACTCCCATCTTTTGCCCCAGGATGAAGCAGGACTCCCATCCTTTGCCCCAGAATCAAGCAGGACTCCCATCCTATTCCCCAGGATCCAGCAGAACTCCATCCTCTGTCTTCAGTGCCAAGCAGGACTTCCATTCTGTGTCCCGAGGATGAATACGACTTCCAAGTTCTGCCATTAAGATTAATAAGACTCTCATCCTCTGCCCAGGATTAAGTAAGACTTCAGGTTTAAAGACGTCCATCCTCTGTTCTGTGGCTCAAAGACTCCCAGCCTCTTCCTCTCTCCCAGATTAATGAGCGAAGTGGTGGCGCGTGGCTAATGAAGACCTTAGAAAAGTGCTGTGAACCGTAACAACCCTTATACTCCCCAGCGCTGCGTTTTGATGTTAAAAATGCGATTCTTACTCGACGGATAATTGTCCCTGGATTTTTTATTATTTAATATAAAATATACATCAACCAGTGAAGAAATAAAAAAATACGCTTAGTGCAAATACATTTTTGGTTTCAGGTCTTTTCCTCATTGAAAAACGAGTCCATCGTTTCTGAAAATTTTCCATTTATCACAGTATCACTAATACGATGGTATTATTGTATTAAGCACACGTCAATTTTGCCTAATTGCGAGTATTATTATTTTTATCATCATAGGGAGCGCTAAACCCGTAGTATTATACAGCGCATGTGGGGGAGGGATGGAAGGTATTCAGACTCAATTCAGGGAACTGGAGCACAGATCCAATTCCCTAGATCAAGAACCCCTCACCAGCATAAAGGAACCTCCGTGAGGGGACTAACTGGGAGCAGTTGTTTACTTATAAGTAAGTTGCACACACGGTAGAGAAGAAGAAGAGAGGAGGAAAAAAAAAGGGTACCGTGAAGAAGGAGGAAACCATCTGTGACAAGGTCTACAAACAATGGTAAACACAGTGGCCTTAAGATGAAACATGAACACTCTTTTAATTAATGTCCCTTCATGACCAACACTGTGTCATCCTTCCACTGAATAGCCTGACCTTCTGTGTGTACAGCTTAGGGAGGCTATAGTGTCCTCTGTTGGTATAGGTGTAGTCCACTCAACTTGTAGTGACCAAGCTTCCTCCCTGCCTCCTTCTCTTCCTTCCACCTTCTTCTCCCCTTCCTCCCTCCTTTCCTCTCTCTCTCTCTCTCTCTCTCTCTCTCTGTGTCTTTCACTCTCTCTGACTGCTCATGTAACTACATACGGGTAATCACATACACAGTCAGCAACACAGTACTTCAGGTCTTCTAAGCTCTGTCTTTCCCATGGTCTCTCATATTAATGTCTCCAAAAAAAAACGGAGGTCTTATACGCACTCAGATAAATCACCTCTCGCCAACATCGACAAAAACACACAAACTATTTACTATCTGAGTGGTCTTCTGCCCATATGCCTTGAACCTATTGTGATGCGAGAAAAGTGGTTTAGTTCTCTCGATCTTATCTCCAATAATGTAAATTAAGGAACGGAACACCTCCATGCCCGTTGCTTGTTGCATAAGTAACCGCCAGGAAAACCACAACATAGAATATAAAAATCCTTTTCAGTCTTTACATGGAATACTTTGAACATAATATATAACTTAGAATCAAGCCAGAAGTCGTAGTGCTGTAGATTACAGTTTTATTCTCTGGAAAAATAGATTCCAGCATTAACTTTAGTGTGGTAGAAATTTGGCAGTTACCACTTTCAAGATACACTTACAACTTTAAGCTAATTATTTACACTTTTTTTTTTAGCCAGTTCGGACTCGATGCAAAGTTGTTTCTACGCGAACTTTGACAATATCTGCATCACTTGCAAGAAGAAAACAGGACAACTGCAAATAATACTGAGTGATTTACCAATTCTATTTTACTAAAGAGCGGACAAGAAAAATGAAAGTAACGTACACGGGTGCTAAATTGTTAATCACTTACCACAAAAATGTTAATCACCACTAAAATAAGAAAGGAGATAACATAGACTTAGCTGTTTTGACGACCCTCCCGCTGGAGTCAAGGGACCTAGTTAACGTTCACAAGTCATCATTCTTCTACACACTCAGTTAACTCAGTGATTATCACGTGTTTCTTCAGGCTCAAAGATATAATTATGCCCATCTCTTTTTGTACAGTGGACTAGCTCAGTGGTCTGCCGTGGTTTGGCTCAATGAGGCGGGTACAAACTCTTTCTTCTTGTACACACTGCTAATTCGGTGGTTAGCGGTGATCGTTCAGGCTAATCGTGCGGATTCTCATTCTTGCTCAGTGGTTTGTTGTTTGTCACCTGGCCTAATGATGTGGATTCAGTCCCGCCTTGCCCGTCCTTCACAAACTGAATGCATAATCATACAAAATTCTCGAGTTGGCTACGACTGAATCACGACGTAGTTCAACTCACAGTACCAGTAAAAACCTGATGCCATCATTTCCTTAGTCTCAAAGTCACTCTGGATTCGAGTTATGCGATCTGCTTGAGTATAAGAATATACAGCACCGTGACTGTCTCCCACCGAGGCAGGGTTTCCATTTACATTGAGTAATTTATACAGAAGATGGTTACTAGGTCCTTGCTCCCGGTATTTTAGTCACGACATGCATGGCTTACGGAGGAACGATTCTTGTCCACTTCGCCTTGGAAATAAAAGATGAAAGCAAATAAAGAAGAACAAGAACTATTAAGGAAATAGAGGGAAAATTCATATGACTGTGAATACATGTGCATGTACATGCATGTGTAGTGTGACCTAAATATAGGTAGAAGCAGCAAGATATACCTGTTATCTTGCATGTTTATGAGACTGGAAAAAGACACCAGCAGTCCTATCAACTTGTGAAACAATTACTGGTTTACTTACTGGTTTCTGTTTCACACTCATTCGGCAGGACGGTATTGCCTCCCAGGGTGGTTATTGTCTACCAACCTACTACCTATAATATATATCTCGAGAGCAAGGAGCTAGTAACCCTTCTAGGTAAAACTTTTGATTTTGGCTTAAATAGCAACGTTCTTCTTGCCAAATAAGGCAAATGAAAAATTGTGTATGCAATAATTTCGCAACAATCATTCTGAACCTAACGAAAAAATATATTTCATTGTGTTCATTACTAATTTATTGCAACATTATCTAAGACATATTTAGTTGGATTAGGCTAAATTGCGCTTATTATAATTAGGTTAGGTATGCTTTCAAAGGTTTTTATAGTACAAAATTATTAATTTTTACATTACCGTAAATGAAAAAATATATCTTTAAAGTATAAGAGAAAATTTTAGAAAGGACTTATAATGAGTTGTTGCTAATTCACCAATTTTACCTACTCGGCACGACATATATAATAAATATATATATATATATATATATATATATATATATATATATATATATAAATATATATATATATATATATTATATATATATATATATATATATATATATTATATATATATATATATATATATATATATATATATATATATATATATATATATATAAATTTATTTATCAGCAAACTTAATATGGTTCCTGGATGATCACACATTGGCAGGCAAAAACTAGTCCTTATTAACAGATCTTGATGAAGTGAGAACACAGGAACAAGCGTTTGGGCTTGTCTTTAACCCTTCCAAATGTGAAATCATCTCGGCCAACCAGCAAATAATCGATGCAGTGAGACTCGTACTACCTTGCGCTTCAACTCTTGTTCCTTCTGATAGAATCATGCTTGGGGCTGCTCGGGGGAACTAAGGACGAAGAGGATGATGTAAAGAGGATTGAACAATGAAAAGACGATCTAGATCCCATGATGCCTTGTGTCTTATCGCAATGTGCTTGAGGCTGCCCAGGGTATCGTATTTCCTTATACGACAACCCAAAAGTTGGTGACCAGTACAGGTACTTTGGTCTTGTTTTTCAAAGATTGGAGAAAGAATCACAAGGTAAGAAAAGGATAATATAAAGGGAAATTTGCAATAGCCGGATGCCCAACAATAAGAGAGCTGCCCTAACTTTACAATGTGTCCAGACAGTCGTTCATCAAGACTTTTCTAGGATTTATGGGCTATATTGCTTTGAGTGGCATGTGAATAGTTATTCCATGGAAACTTCCAGGGCCGTGGACTGAGTCACAAAGGTCAAGAGTTCATGCCGTTGATGCAGACATGACACAGATGTCCTGTATGTAAAATCCTACTGCAAGCTCCATAGAGCTGAGTTGTAGCAGCTTCGGGCCTGTTACATGCGAGAACCAACGTACAAGTTACCGTCCATTCTTCTGTTAACCCGTAAACGGTCCAAACGTATATATACGTTTTTTCAACATTTGAAAGTGTGTAAAAAAAGTAGATCTTTTTTTTTGTTTTTTTACATTTGAAAATGTGTAAAAAAAATTTGATCTGCTTTTTTTGTTGTTGTTGTATTTGAAAATATGTAATAAAACATAGATCTGCTTTTGTAGCACTACACATGTGAACGTAGATCTGCTTGGACCATTTACGGGTTAACCCGTAAACACACACACACACACACACACACACACACACACACACACACACAACTGCTCTCAGTTGACACAAAGAATTTATCAAACCGTTATTTTCTTGTGGTTATGAATCATATCCGTTTTATTAACACTAGTTACGGGAGAGTGACATTGTGGTGAAAGAACTAGACGAGCGAAGCAGTTCCACAAGACGTATGTGTCCGACCTTGATGGTCTCTTCAAGGTCTTAACTGATTTTTATGCTCAATTTATATCACGACACTTGTACTGCTGTTAACCTTGAGTGTATACTATACACACACACACACACACACACACACACACACACACACACACACACACACACACACACACACACACACACACACACACACACACATTGGGCAGGGTGACCCAAAAAAGAATGAGACAGTTTCACCATCATTCACACTATCACTGTCTTTTCAGAGGTGCGCAGATACAACATTATAGATGTCACTCTGAACAGAAAGTATCCCTTAATTTTTAAATTCTTGATTAGAGAAGAAATTTCAAGAAAGTCTTCACAATAGTGCAGAACCAACTTATTCTTGGTTGAGTATGTTTCCCTGACTCTTTTTTTCTTGGGGGAGGGGTTGTGAAATATATTTCTAGCAAATTTTAATTAAGGATTTTGCTATGAAAACTTTTTGTGTAACTTTGAATATAATCTATTTCATATTTCTTCATCATTTCCTCGTCTTTGAACTCTGGGCTATAAATATATAGAGGAGGAGAACACTAAATGTGTGATGAATATGAGTGAACAAATGAACATATCTTATTTACCTTTCCTTATAAGTTGAAATAACATTTTTGGTTCTTTTTAATAATCAGACCGTCTAAAAATGTGTTTGTATTCGCGCTTGACTATCGTTATATGAGGGCCTAACTGACCTCGGTGCCAGGTTTTATAACCATATACGCACTTAAAAACATGCTATCAATATCAATTAGGTACTCACATAATATTCCAGACACCCTTACCTCCCTAAATAAGGACAGACTACCATGACATGTCACCAGAGCTCTTCGGGGACTCGCATGAATCCAGACATTCTTACATCATGAGCAGCTTTCTCTAAAGTGTAATCAAAATAACTTCACACACTCATTCAACAAAACGTTAGACACTCATTCAACAAAACGTTAGACACTCATTCAACAAAACGTTAGACATTCATTCAACAAAACGTTAGACACTAAGCATCGGTTAGTATGCTATACCAGAATGTAAATGCAACCACCTGCTCTTCCTGCCTCTATATATTCCCGTATACCAACTTTCTCCTAATTGTTCTGTCTGCTTGAGGTTCTTAGAGATAAAATTGTAACAGTAACTATTCTATCTTGAGTTTGTCTCCATGCAACCAAGGACAAAAGTGGTTTAAAGCAAAGAATGTACTGCGACCCGTGAGACTAGTGTTCAAACAGGAGGAGAATGTACTGCGACCCGTGAGACTAGTGTTCAAACAGGAGGAGAATGTACTGCGACCCGTGAGACTAGTGTTCAAACAGGAGGAGAATGTACTGCGACCCGTGAGACTAGTGTTCAAACAGGAGGAGAATGTACTGCGACCCGTGAGACTAGTGTTCAAACAGGAGGAGAATGTACTGCGACCCGTGAGACTAGTGTTCAAACAGGAGGAGAATGTACTGCGACCCGTGAGACTAGTGTTCAAACAGGAGGAGAATGTACTGCGACCCGTGAGACTAGTGTTCAAACAGGAGGAGAATGTACTGCGACCCGTGAGACTAGTGTTCAAACAGGAGGAGAATGTACTGCGACCCGTGAGACTAGTGTTCAAACAGGAGGAGATTGTACTGCGACCCGTGAGACTAGTGTTCAAACAGGAGGAGAATGTACTGCGACCCGTGAGACTAGTGTTCAAACAGGAGGAGAATGTACTGCGACCCGTGAGACTAGTGTTCAAACAGGAGGAGAATGTACTGCGACCCGTGAGACTAGTATTCAAACAGGAGGAGAATGTACTGCGACCCGTGAGACTAGTGTTCAAACAGGAGGAGAATGTACTGCGACCCGTGAGACTAGTGTTCAAACAGGAGGAGAATGTACTGCGACCCGTGAGACTAGTATTCAAACAGGAGGAGAATGTACTGCGACCCGTGAGACTAGTATTCAAACAGGAGGAGAATGTACTGTGACCCGTGAGACAAGTATTCAAACAGGAGGAGAATGTACTGCGACCCGTGAGACTAGTATTCAAACAGGAGGAGAATGTACTGTGACCCGTGAGACTAGTATTCAAACAGGAGGAGAATGTACTGCGACCCGTGAGACTAGTATTCAAACAGGAGGAGAATGTACTGCGACCCGTGAGACTAGTATTCAAACAGGAAGAGAATGGAATTAGTATTTGACCTTAACACTCTCCCGAATGTGTCTGGCAACAGGGAAAACATGTCTAGTTTTCTCACTGGATACCTAAAGGGTTCGAGTCCTCGGCTAGTCGCAGTGTTGTTATTAATTAAATACTACAGTAATATATATTCTGCTTGTGGAGGCTAGTACACCAAACGGGGAGCAGAATGAAATTAGCTCTGAGGCACCCACACAATCGTATGTCCTTAGATCATGGTAAAACACCTAGCTGTGTTGGGTGCATGATTGGGTGGTTCAGTGGGTTAGAGCATCGTGAATTTTCGTTCACCATGAGGCGGGTTAAAACGACAAGGGTTCAAGCCCTCGGCTTGTCGCAGTATTATTATTGATTAAATACCACTCGTTCATCTTTACAATAATATATATACTGCTTATGGAGGCTAGTACACCAAACAGAGAGTAGAATGAAATTAACTCTAAGGCACCCACACCATCGTATGCCTTCGGATCACGGTAAAACACCTAGCTCTGCTGGGTGCGTGATCTTTGTAGGGTGGTACTGTGGGCTAGTGTCGTGAATTTTCGTTCACCATGAGGCAGGCTAAGACGACACGGGTCCGAGTCCTCAGCTAGTCGCAGTGTTATTGATTAAATACCACTCGTTCGTGGTTACACAAATACATATATATATTTGTGTGTGTATACTTATATATATATATATATATATATATATATATATATATATATATATATATATATATATATATATATATATATATATATATATATTATATATATATATATATATATTATATATATATATATATATTATATATATATATATATATATATATATGTTATAATAAGGAGGGGTGTTAATGTTGCAGTTTAAAAACTGTAGTGTAAAGCACCCTTCTGGCAAGACAGTCATGGAGTGAATGATGGTGAAAGTTTTTCTTTTTCGGGGCCACCCTGCCTTGGTGGGAATCGGCCAGTGTGATAATAAAATAATAATAATAATAATAAAAATAATAATAATAATATATATATATATATATATATATATATATATATATATATATAATATATATACATAATGTCGTGCCGAATAGGCAGAACTTGCGATCTTGGCTTAAATAGCAACGTTCATCTTGCCATATAGGACAAGTGAAAATTTGTGTATGCAATAATTTCGCCAAACTCATTCTGAACCTAACGAAAAAAATATATTTCACTGTGTTTGTTTAGTATTAAATTATTGTAAACAAAACTAAAATACATTTAGTTGGGTTAGGCTAAAATAAATTGCGCTTGTTATAATAAGGTTAGGTAAGTTTTCTAAGATGCTTTTGGTGCAAAATTATAAATTTTTACACTAACATTAATGAAAAAAATATATCTTTAAACGTATAAGAGAAAATTTTAGAAAGGACTTAATTTCAAATGAGTTCTTGCTAAGTGACCAGTTTTACATATTCGGCACGACATATATATATATATATATATATATATATATATATATATATATATAAATTGTAACCACGAACGAGTGGTATTGATCAATAACAACACTGCGCTAGCCAAGGATTCGAACCCATGTTGTACTGGCCTGCCTCATGGTAAGCGAGAACCACATGACGCTTGTAGGGTTGGGCGGTCCTGTGGTTTAAAGCGTCATGTGGTTCTCGCTTGTCATGAGGCAGGCCAGTACAACATGGGTTCGAATCCTTGGCTAGCGCAGTGTTGTTATTGATTTATATATATAAATATCCAAAATTTATGAAATAGGTAATGATTTGAAATACCCAAGAAATGTAATTGATAAATCTTTTAAAGTTGCTAGAAATACTTTTTACAATCCAAAAAGGGACAACCAGCCTTATTCAACTAAAAATATGTTGGTTCTCCCTTACCATGAAAACTTGGTTGATATGCCTTCTCTTCTTAAGACTTTTAATATTAAAGTTGTATTCAAAAATCTTGATACAGTAAAAAAACTTTTGATAAAGAATTCCCCCCAAAATGCTGATGGATGTGTCTATAAGATTCCTTGTAAAATTTGCGATAAAGTTTATTACGGTCAAACTGGTAAAAATCTCGAACTAAGATTAAAACAACATAAATATAGCATTAGAACTGGACAAGATTCCAATGCTCTATTTATTCATGTAAGAGATTTTAACCATCCAATTGATTTTCAAAAAGTTGAGAAAGTAGTATCAAGCAAGTCCATGGTCGACAGGAATATAATTGAATCTTGTTTCATAAAAAGCAGTTTTGACAATAATATGAATATTTCCTTTGGTTTATATAAATTAGATTCATTTATAATTAATAGAATTTGGGAAGAATTTAATAATACATTGGACAAATAATATTTTTTTAAGATTCTTATTTATTGGGTAGAATAGTTTATTGGTGGGTTGTGTGAAGGACCTGTCTAGTTCGGCCGGCGGGCCTGCTGTCTCGCGTCAGGTGTTGTGGGATCTGATAGTGACGTGTGGGCTACCTCTTTATATGCTCTCCTTTGATGCTTTACTTTCATTGTTCCTTGATAATGTGAGTGGTTACGAAAGCGCTTGGAATTTCTCTATTCTTCCACAGTGGTTGTTTTGCATATTCTAAAATCACCTGTTTACTGTGATCTTATTGCATAATATATATATATATATATATATATATATATATATATATATATATATATATATATATATATATATATATATATATATATATATATATATATATGAAAGTATAGTTATACCAACGCTCTTATATGGGTGTGAAACATGGGTGGTGAATGATGCAACAAGGAGAAGGCTAGAGGCAGTGGAAATGTCATGTTTGAGGGCAATGTGTGGTATTATTATAATGCAGAGAATTCGTAGTTTGGAAATTAGGAGGAGGTGGTGAGGGATTACCAAAACTATTATTCAGAGGGCTGAGGAAGGGTTGTTAACGTGGTTCGAACATGTAGAGAGGGTGGAACAAAATAGAATGATTTCGATAGTGCATAAATCTGTAGTGGAGGGAAGGCGGGGTAGGGGTCGGTCTAGGAAAGGTTGGAGGGCGGGGATAAAGGAGGTTTTGTGAGCGAGGGGCTTTGACTTACAGCAAGCATGAGTGAGCATGTACGATAGGAGCGAATGGAGACAAACGGTTTTAAGGACTTAACGAGCTGTTGGAGTGTGAGCAGGGTAATATTTATGAAGGGAGTCAGGGAAACCGGCAGGCCGGACTTGAGTCTTGGAGATGGGAAGTACAGTGTCTGCACTCTCAAGGAGGGGTGTTAATGTTAGTTTAAAAACTGTAGTGTAAAGCACCCTTCTGGCAAGACAGTGATGGAGTGAATGATGAAAGTTTTTCTTTTTCGGTGCATTCTACCTTGCTGGGAGAAGGCCGATGTTATTTATATATATATATATATATATATATATATATATATATATATATATATATATATATATATATATATATATATATATAAATGTCAAGATCGCGAGAGCATGCGCACAAACACTGATCTCTGGCTGAAGGAGACTCGAACCTACGAACCTTAGGACAAGGTACGCAGTGCTTTACCAATCTACCCACACTGGACAATACCTTGGCGTGTAGCATGAGCTACACGTTTGATCCAAGGCAGCCAGCTTTCAGGGAGAAGGCTTACAGCTTTTGATCTTGATCTTGGCTTAAATAGCAACGCTCATCATGCCATACAGGACAAGCAAAAATTTGTGTATGCAATAATTTCGCCAAAATCATTCTGAACCTAACGAAAAAAAATATATTTCACTGTGTTTGTTTAGTATTAAATTATTGTAAACGAATCTAAAATATATATATATATAGTTGGGTTAGGCTAAAATAAATTGTTCTTGTTATAATAAGGTTAGGTAAGTTTTCTAAGATTCTTTTGGTGCAAAATAAAAAAAATTTACATTATCATTAATGAAAAAAATATATCTTTGAACGTATAAGAATTTTTTTAGAAGGACTTAATTTTAAATGAGTTCTTGCTAATTGACCAGTTTTACATATTCGGCACGACATATATATATATATATATATATATATATATATATATATATATATATATATATATATATATATATATATATATATATATATATATATATATATTGAGAAATAAAGGGTAATGGAGGATGTACTTTAATCATATGTAACCTGTGCTTCCTAGTGAAAAATAGTCAGTAATTACAAGTGAAACTACGTGTTAGGTAAAGTTTTTTCTCTTGGTGTGGAAAGTGTAACTTGCTACGTCTGAAAGTTATCTGTGTAAGCTTATGTGTACACGATTATTCTTTAACAAAGTGTGTTACATGTTAGCATTAGTACACATGATTATAGTTCAACAAAGAGTTTGGTCTTTTTAAGGGGGGAAATTACATGCAACAGACCTCAAGCATTGTGAGTTATAGCATGTGTAAATAAATAACACCAAATGACCGTTTAAAACCCTCTTACGTTTGGCTCGTTGAGAGTGAGTTATTATGATCTAAATCACTTGAACCGACTTCCTTCCTCTGTCTGAATGGCTCAGCACCTCGAATTACGCCTTGCAGGTGGACAGGAAGTACTAATTTAGAGTTTTTTCTAGACTCTGTGTCCTTTTACGCTTGTGCATAATGAGAGAGAGATTTTACATTGTCTGCTGACGTTAATTAAGCAGTGATAGGTGGTCGGTCATTTCACTTAAACTATTGTTGTAATTTCTTATTGTTATACATGAATGCTTGGTTCAGAACCGAGCCCTGAAATTATCAAGAGAACCAATAGGTAGCCAAGACCTGACTGGTCAGGGACTGAGCTGCAATTAACGCTTGTAGGATAGAGCCTCCAGTACTTCGTATGATAAATATCCTAGGCGAGTTTAGTCATAAAATAAAATGTACTGAAGGAAGCACAGCATAAAGTGCACTGGTTTTACAAAATATGCTGCTGATTAAACTGAACCATCTGCTACATTACACATGTGATGATCCTAAGAATATATAATGAGTGAACCTTTTAACACTTACTTCCTCTCAGTTTTTACTCAGGAAGATACTAGCGAAATTCCAGAAATAATAAATTATGTAGAACAGGACGATAATAAACTAAGCACGATTGGGGTAACTATTGACATGGTCCTCAGACAAATAGAGAAATTAAAACCTAACAAATCCCCAGGCCTTGATGAATTGTTTGAAAGGGTTTTATAGGAATGTAAAGAGGAACTTAGCATACCTTTGGCTAATCTTTTCAGCATATAACAACAAACTGGCATAGTGCCAGACAAGTGGAAAATGGCTAATGTAATACCCATTTACAAGGCAGGAGACAAGTCCTTAACTTCGAACTATAGATCAGTAAGCCTTACCTCCATAGTGGGAAAATTTATGGAATCAATGATTGTCGAAGCAATTCGTAGCCATCTTGATAGGCATAAATTGATTGAATCTCGGCACTGTTTTACAAAGGGGCGTTCCTGTCCTACGTATTTACTAACTTTTTTCACTAAGGTGTTGGAGGAGCTAGATCATGGCAATGAATATGATATTGTGAATATGAACTTCAGTAAGGCTTTCCATAGTTCCACATCAGAGGCTATTGAGGAAACTTAAGGCACAGGAGGAAAAATTTTTCCTGGGTAGAGACATGGTTGACAAAAAGGCAGCAGAGTTTCCATAAATGGGGAGAAATCAGAATGGGGGCACGTCACAAGTGGTGTTCCACAGGGGTCAGTGTTGGGCCCATTGTTGTTCACAATTTACATAAATCACATAAATGAGGGAATAAATAGCGACATAAGCAAATTCCTGATGACACCAAAATAGGCCGTCCAGTTCATTCTAATGATGACATTAAAGCACTTAAGGATGATTTGAATTGACTGATGCAGTGGTCGGAGAAGTGGCAGATGCAGTTTAATTTAGACAAATGCAAAGTTCTATCTGTTGGACAGGAAAATAACCATGCCACAGGTAAACTAAATAACGTAGACCTTAATATTACTGATTGCGAAGAGGATTTAGGAGTTCTGGTTAGCAGTAATCTGAAACCAAGACAACAGTGCATAAGTATTCGCAATAAAGCTAACAGAATCCTTGGCTTCATATCAAGAAGTATAAATAATAGAAGTCCTCAGGTTGTTCTTCAACTCTATATATCTTTGGTTAGGCCTCAATCAGATTATGCTGCACAGTTCTGGTCACCGTAATACAAAATGGTTATAAATGCACTGGAAAACGTACAAAGGAGGATGACAAAGTTGATCCCATGTATCAGAAATCTTCCCTATGAGGATAGACTGAGGACCCTGAATCTGCTCTCTCTAGAAAGGCGTAGAATTAGGGGGGATATGATTGAGGTGTATAAATGGAAAACAGGAATGAATGAAGGGGATGTAAATAGCGTGCTAAAAATATCTAGCCATGACAGGACTCACAGCAATGGTTTCAAGTTGGAAAAATACAGATTCAGGAAGCATATAGGAAAGCACTAGTTTGGTAACAGAGTTGTGGATGAGTGGAACAAAGTCCCGAGTACCGTAATAGAAGCTAAAACGTTGTGTAGTTTTAAAAATAGGTAAGATAAATACATGAGTGGGTGTGAGTTGGGCCTGACTAGTTTGTGCTAGTGGGTCTGATGCCATGACCCTTTCTTAAGTGGTTGTGGCCTGACTCATGTCACCCCCCGGCTTAAGCCGGGGGGTGACATGAATCTGCCTCGCATGGGCCAGTAGGCCTGCTGCAGTGTTCCTTCTTTCTTATGTTCTTATTATCTAAATTAGCACAAGATTGATATACGAAACGAAAGACGAGAATGAAAAGTTCTAGATATTTTCTCATTGCAAGTGTATACAGGAATGACGGTCACAGTGCCACGGCTGGAACAGTTCACAAGGAACCCACAAGCTTGGGATGAATCTAAACTAAGTGTTTGTCAGTCATGGACCTCCGTCATGATGCTAGGTTCTGATAACGGTTCAGGATGAACCAAAACGTCGTCAAATTCTGTTTCCAGCTTGTGGGTTAGTCGTGAATCTTCTGTCAGTGTGCCCATGGAAAGAAGGTACTTTTTACAGAGCCAGACTTTATTAACAGCCTAATTATTATTATTATTATTATATTCAAAAGGTAGCATTTAAAAACACGAACTCATTTTCGCCACCAATAGTTTTTTGCCCATATTTTGCCTTGTTTAATGGTCTGAAATTGAAACCTGGCATTGCGATAGAGTTCTATATAGTAATCAGTGGTACACACGGGAGAGTACAGCCAGTATCATCGATGGCGAGACTAATACTATGTCATAAGATCAGAGCGGAGATAATGGACGACTATATCAAGAGATGTCGCTGATACAATAGCCACAGAACACACTATATAGCGCAAATAATCGTCAGCTACCACGGAGAGGTGTAAGATCAGCGTCACGCGGAACGTGACTGTCGGTAACCTCTCCACCTCAGTAGCACAAGTGAAAGAACCAGGGATCGGCTTCCGGACTGGGGAAGATTTATGGACAACATTCGATACACTCGATACTGGTATACTGATACCGACAACTTGTAGGGAAAGAAAGAGACGTATACACCCACAAGGCATTTAATAAGGAAAGGTTCCTTCGTGGTGGCATCCTGCAGGGTGGTAGCATGCAGCCCTCTAGGAGCTCAGGTAGGACGAGAACTTCTCAGCCTGTTAAATGGACTGCGTAAAAAAGGCGATGAAGGGCGGATGCGCGCCACAGCATAGGCCTGCAAGGCTGCAGTGTATCCAAAAAGTCCGTCTCGATGAAGTAGGGTTTTGTAAGTATACGAGTTCTATAAGGAACTGGTCGCTATAATCAAACAATCCCTGTAAGTCGGCAATAATTCTCTTAGGAAAAGAAAACACTATGAACATTATTATCTCATGTTTTTGCTGAAGCTTAAGCTTCACGGCTCCTAATCCTGGAGGACCCCTAAACGCCACTTTAGTCCACATTACTTAAAAATTTTAGGTCTACTGTATGAGGTGTTTTTAAATAATAATAATAATTTAGAGTAATTCAATACAAAATAATAGCTAAAATGAAAATCAAGGGATTATTAAATTATCATGTAGGCCTAGCCGTTGTTAGTTGCGAAGGGGCCCCTATAAGAGCTCAAGTTCCAGGCCCCCAAAAATGTTGGTCCACCACTGTTTGGCCATAAAGTATTTTAGGTACCCTAAAAGCTCAGTAGAGTAAGTATTGATGCGCAGATGTTGGTTTGATTATTAACACATGCAAAAACACAGGTGTTGAGCTGATTTTATTATCACCGGCAAAAACATAGGTGTTGGGTTGATTATTAACACATGCAAAAACACGGGTGCTGGACTGATTAATAACACTTGCAAAGGCGCTGGTGTTGGGCTGATTATTAACGGCTGCAAAAACACAGGAATTGGTTTGATTTTTTTTTATCAATACTGGCTTTAACTGTTAATACCGAGAGTATTATTAAAATCACAGCTGGACCAGTCGTGTCTGGGGTGTTGACGCTGGTCTTGGTATCTACAGTAGGTTCAGAGCAGGACCAGTTGAGGCCTAGGGTGCTGACGCTGGTTTTGGTATCTACGGTAGGTTCAAAGCAGGACCAGTTGAGGTCTGGGGTGTTGACGCTGGTTTTGGTACCTTCGGTAGATTCAGAGCTGGACCAGCCGAGGTCTGGGGTGTTGACGCTGGTCTTGGTATCTACGGTAGGTTCAGAGCTGGACCAGTCGAGGTCTGGGGTGTTGACGCTGGTCTTGGTATCTACGGTAGGTTCAGAGCAGGACCAGTCGAGGTCTGGGGTGTTGACGCTGGTCTTGGTATCTACGGTAGGTTCAGAGCTGGACCAGTCGAGGTCTGGGGTGTTGACGCTGGTCTTGGTATCTACGGTAGGTTCAGAGCAGGACAAGTCGAAGTCTGGGGTGTTGACGCTGGTCTTGGTATCTATGGTAGGTTCAGAGCAGGACCAGTCGAGGTCTTGGGTGTTGACGCTGGTCTTGGTATCTACGGTAGGTTCAGAGCAGGACCAGTCGAGGTCTGGGGTGTTGGCGCTGGTTTTGGTATCTACGGAAGGTTCAGAGTTGGACCAGTCGAGGTCTGGGGTGTTGACGCTGGTCTTGGTATCTACGGTAGGTTCAGAGCTGGACCAGCCGAGGTCTGGGGTGTTGACGCTGGCCTTGGTATCTACGGTAGGTTCAGAGCAGGACCAGTTGAGGTCTGGGGTGTTGACGCTGGTCTTGGTATCTACGGTAGGTTCAGAGCTGGACCAGTTGAGGTCTGGGGTGTTGACACTGGCCTTGGTATCTACGGTAGGTTCAGAGCAGGACCAGTTGAGGTCTGGGGTGTTGACGCTGATCTTGGTATCTACGGTAGGTTCAGAGGAGGACCAGCCGAGGTCTACGCTGGTCTTGGTATCTACGGTAGGTTCAGAGCTGGACCAGCCGAGGTCTGGGGTGTTGACGCTGGTCTTGGTATCTACGGTAGGTTCAGAACAGGACCAGTTGAGGTCAGGGGTGTTGACGCTGGTCTAGGTATCTACGGTAGGTTCAGAGCTGGACCAGCCGAGGTCTGGGGTGTTGACGCTGGCCTTGGTATCTACGGTAGGTTCAAAGCAGGACCAGTTGAGGTCTGGGGTATTGACGCTGGTATTGGTATCTACGGTAGGTTCAGAGCTGGACCAGCCGAGGTCTGGGATGTTGACGCTGGCCTTGGTATCTACGGTAGGTTCAGAGCAGGACCAGTTGAGGTCTGGGGTGTTGACGCTGGTCTTGGTATCTACGGTAGGTTCAGAGCAGGACCAGTTGAGGTCTGGGGTGTTGACGCTGGTCTTGGTATCTACGGTAGGTTCAGAGGAGAACCAGCCGAGGTCTGGGTTCAGAGCTGGACCAGTCGAGGTGTTGACGCTGGTCTTGGGTATCGCTGGTCTTGGTATCTACGGTAGGTTCAGAGCTGGACCAGCCGAGGTCTGGGGTGTTGACGCTGGTCTTGGTATCTACGGTAGGTTCAGAGCTGGACCAGCCGAGGTCTGGGGTGTTGACGCTGGCCTTGGTATCTACGGTAGGTTCAGAGCTGGACCAGTCGAGGTCTGGGGTGTTGACGCTGGTCTTGGTATCTACGGTAGGTTCAGAGCTGGACCAGTCGAGGTCTGGGGTGTTGACGCTGGTCATGGTATCTACGGTAGGTTCAGAGCTGGACCAGTCGAGGTCTGGGGTGTTGACGGGTTTGGTATCTACGAGCTGGACCAGTTGACCAGGTCTGGGGTGTTGACGCTGGTCTTGGTATCTACGGTAGGTTCAGAGCAGGACCAGCCGAGGTCTGGGGTGTTGACGCTGGTCGTGGTATCTACGGTAGGTTCAGAGCTGGACGCTGGTCTTGTATCGAGGTCTGGGGTGTTGACGCTGGTCTTGGTATCTACGGTAGGTTCAGAGCTGGACCAGTCGAGGTCTGGGGTGTTGACGCTGGTCTTGGTATCTACGGTAGGTTCAGAGCTGGACCAGTTGAGGTCTGGGGTGTTGACGCTGGTCTTGGTATCTACGGTAGGTTCAGAGCAGGACCAGCCGAGGTCTGGGGTGTTGACGCTGGTCTTGGTATCTACGGTAGGTTCAGAGCTGGACCAGTCGAGGTCTGGGGTGTTGACGCTGGTCTTGGTATCTACGGTAGGTTCAGAGCTGGACCAGTTGAGGTCTGGGGTGTTGACGCTGGTCTTGGTATCTACGGTAGGTTCAGAGCTGGACCAGTCGAGGTCTGGGGTGTTGACGCTGGTCTTGGTATCTACGGTAGGTTCAGAGCTGGACCAGTCGAGGTCTGGGGTGTTGACGCTGGTCTTGGTATCTACGGTAGGTTCAGAGCAGGACCAGTTGAGGTCTGGGGTGTTGACGCTGGTCTTGGTATCTACGGTAGGTTCAGAGCTGGACCAGCCGAGGTCTGGGGTGTTGACGCTGGTCTTGGTATCTACGGTAGGTTCAGAGCTGGACCAGCCTGGGGTGTTGACGCTGGTCTTGGTATCTACGGTAGGTTCAGAGCTGGACCAGTCGAGGTCTGGGGTGTTGACGCTGGTCTTGGTATCTACGGTAGGTTCAGAGCTGGACCAGTCGAGGTCTGGGGTGTTGACGCTGGTCTTGGTATCTACGGTAGGTTCAGAGCTGGACCAGCCGAGGTCTGGGGTGTTGACGCTGGTCTTGGTATCTTACAAGGACAAACCGGAACCGGTCGAGGTGCTGATAATCTTAACTTATTTATTGCTATTCCTCCATTTGAGTCTCCTTCAGTTTCTTGGCATTACACCGACTTGCCGAGTGTCGTAGGAGACAATAGACACCAGCACTGAAGAAGCACTGAAGCAGTCAACTGAAGCAGCACTGAAGCAGTCAACTGACGCTCTTACCTGAAGCCGTCACACAACGCTCATTAACGCTATTTCCACAGAGTCTTTTGATACTGAGGTCTTCATCAAACGTTTTCATCATAACATTGTATACTGTGTATCATGATAAACCTGGGAGGGGTGTGAGTGATCTTTCAGCGCAAGATTCGTAAGAAGACAATTGGTTATTTTAATGCATCTTTCTTAAACAACCAGACGTGTTATGTTTGTCTTTCGCTTAGAGGAGAATCGAGCCTCCAGCGCACAGTGTGCTGAATTACCCACACGGGTTTAGTGGACAATGAATCCAGCGTCCACCATTCAGTGCGCTAAATAATCCACACGGGTTTTTACTTAGCATTAAAAGGTGAAAAAGGAGGGGGAGGGTTACCTTGATGAAAGTGAAAGGCTCTTGGTTCAAGGAATTAAAGCTACGATCCCCCTTCGATGGATTAAGCACGTTTACTTATCAGTCCCCAGACACTACAGGTTTAACGCTTCCCCACTAAACGTTTTAATACAACGTTAATTTAGTCAACCAGCCTAACTAAACTAAAAATACCCTAAAAAAAAAATTTTTCTTTAATATATATGAAAAAAAATCACTATTTATGAACAGTCGGAATTTCGACTATTGGTTAAGATGATGGGTTGAATCAACAACAGTCAGTGGCAACAGTGAAATTCACTTGGGGGGGAAAAAATGATCATATGGAGGCTATATGTTGTATCTGTTGATGATGGCCTCTCTACTACGTATTTTATTTTTGTCTCTAAGTGATTTTCACCTCTTCCACGATAATACTTGAGCGACAACGTCACTTTACCACCAGGAAAACCGAAGTCGTAGGATTCCTTCGACAGAAAAGTGGTGACCTTTACGTGTTCACCTTAGATAAGGAACATGTTTAACATGTCCTCCACCCCGCCCCCCTCTCAACAAAAAAGTCGAGAAAGACTACTCTGTAGTCTGCCGCCAGTACTCTGTTCTCAACTAGAGCTGAGTACAGAATAGTGGCGGCAGGGGAAGTGTGCTAGATTAAGGAAGGTGTGGGGGCACCAGAGGGCAAGTTGTCACCCCAGCTCGCCAAACAAAAGCAATGTATGATAAGTGCCTGTGTGCCGACAGTGGTAACAAGGGGTAAAGGCTCGTCCACCTCGCACCAGACGACAAGTGCCATCACATACCTGATAAAGCGGGTATATTCTGCATAAGTTACAAGAACCTGCTGTGAAGAGCAACTTAGGCTGGTGAGTCAGGCTGAAGGTACGATACCTGGACTTGCAAAGGGTAAGTCAAGATGACGCTGGTACAGCTACACTCGGTACCCAACCAGCCAACACCTGCAACAGCCACAACGGGAAAGGTGGTACATTTAATTTTTTAACCAATGACGTACAGTAACGAACTCATAGGTGTGTGTGTGTGTGTGTGTGTGTGTGCGTGCTTACCTAGTTGTACTCACCTAGTTGAGGTTGCAGGGGTCGAGTCCAAGCTCTTGGCCCCGCCTCTTCACTGGTCGCTACTAGGTCACTCTCCCTGAATCGTGAGATTTATCATACCTCTGCTCAAAGCTATGTATGGATCCTGCCTCCACTACATCCCTTCCCAAACTATTCCACTTCCTGACTACTCTGTGGCTGAAGAAATACTTCCTAACATCCCTGTGATTCATCTGTGTCTTCAACTTCCAACTGTGTCCCCTTGTTGCTGTGTCCCATCTCTGGAACATCCTGTCTTTGTCCACCTTGTCAATTCCTCTCAGTGCTTCGTATGTCGTTATCATGTCCCCCCTATCTCTCCTGTCCTCCAGTGTCGTCAGATTAATTTCCCTTAACCTCTCCTCGTGGGACATACCTCTTAGCTCTGGGACTAGTTTTGTTGCAAACCTTTGCACTTTCTCTAGTTTCTTTACGTGCTTGGCTAGGTGTGGGTTCCAAACTGGTGCCGCATACCCCAATATGGGCCTAACGTACACGGTGTACAGGGTCCTGAACGGTTCCTTATTAAGATGTCGGAATGCTGTTCTGAGGTTTGCTAGGCGCCAATATACTGCAGCAGTTATTTGGTTGATGTGCGCTTCAGGAGATGTGCCTGGTGTTATACTCACCCCAAGATCTTTTTCCCTGAGTGAGGTTTGTAGTCTCTGGCCCCCTAGACTGTATTCCGTCTGCTGTCTTCTTTGCCCTGTATGTGTATGTGTGTGTGTGTGTGTGTGCGTGTGTGTGTGTGTGTGTGTGCCTGTATGGATGTCTGTCTTTTTTGGTCACAGACCGGGCCGCGGGGGCGTTGACCCCCGGAACTGTCTCCAGGTATTGTCTCTGTTTGTCTGTCTCTCTTCTTCTTCTTCTTCTTCTTCTTCTTCTTCGCCGCATAGAGGGCACACGTGCTGCTCACAAGCGAAGCTCCAGTTTTGTCCTCCCCTTCCCCATTTTGAAGGGACAAGGGATTCTCTTAGCCCAGCAGATCTTAAAAGCAAAATGATTTGGAACTAAACGTAGTCCCTGGCTTCATTAGTCTTAAAGATCCTGAGACTGAATTACTGTACAAGGTTCATCACGGGTGGATTATCGCTAAGCAAACCATCACAAGTGTGACAAGAGCTACTGCACGAGCGTATATCTTACAACAGATACGCAAATTAAAAAAAAATGGCCTCAACACGTCTGACATCGCGGATGTCAAATCTATGCGATGAATGGTTTTGAAACCCGACAAGTTGAAGAACTGAGACACATATGAGACACATCAGTCTTTGTAAAGACTGTTGAAGCCATTGTGTGGCGAAACGTTTCCTGAATAAAGATTCCCATATGCTGCATAAGTGTGTCAATTCTTCAAATCTACGCGTACATCAGCCGCGGTGCAAGAATGGATTGAACCTTTTGACTACGAGGTTGAGTGGTAGAGATTGAGGTGCTTTAGCTACTGCAGTACAGATTATTATTATTATAATCAAAAAGAAGCGCTAAGCCACAAGGGCTATACAGCGACTGCAGTACAGAGAACGTGAGTCAATCATTTGTCACGTGATATAAAACTCTGAATCAAGAACCTCCTGTATTAAAAAATATCTTGTACTAAAAGGAAAAATAAGAAACTTGCATTGTGAATCTGTACTAAAAGTTGCACTCCTGAAAAATACCATGTGAAAAACTCTAGTCCATAAATCCTGTACTCATAAAAAACTGTGACACACACACAGACACTTAACACTAATTAAAAAAAAAAACTGGTGGCAACGAGTTACCAGAGGGAAGACTGAGTTTCCACTACTCTGTGGACTAACCCATACTGGCTTACCGCTTTGTGAAGTACAACACATTGTGGCTACGAGAGAATTAATCTTGAGAAAGGCGGAGGGGAAATGCATACACAAAAGAAGAAGAAAGAGAAAATATAAAATCCTGAAGTTCAGTTATGGTTATTGAATGAACGAAAATAATATAATTAAGTAGGCCTATTGCATATTTCCTCTGTTATGCTGTTCGGCGCACTCAGCTCACACACTGAAGTCCGTGGTTCAGTCTCTGGTACTTAAGACACCTGCTGTCCCTGGTCACCTAGCATTGAAGTAGGTACCTGGGTGTTAGTCGACTGGTGAGGGTCGCATCCTGAGACAAAACTGACCAAAATTTCCCGAAATGCTTTCTATATGGTAATGTCACTGATGTCAGCGAGGTCTTTGTGTTGCACATGTACTTGTAAAAATAAAGATTATTATTATTATTATTATTATTATTATTATTATTATTATTATTATTATTATTATTATTATTATTATTATAAATAAAGCGAGAGTACGTTATGACAGAAATTACGTAGTTAAGACCCTACTGGAAAGCCAGCTCAAGGCTTAATCCACTCACCAAGGAAACTAGTTGTCTCTGACAAGTACAGCTGGAGTGGCAGGCTTGACTTTAGGTCCTGTACTGGGTAAATACCAGCATATCATTCCATCTTTCCCCGTCGACCTTCCTCACTGTGTAAGACGGCACAACAAAAGCAGAGTTGGAAGGCCATCGTATCCCTGAGATATAACACAGACCTACAGTCATCAGGACCCGACAGGTGGGTCTGATATTTGCTCAAGGCCCGTGCAAGATAAATAACTACTACCCCTTTTCATTTATATAATATTATCAGGAGTTTAGCACAGCTCAAAGAGGAATACAACAGCGCAGTCCCCCTCATGCCAACGCTACCGTACAACACAAGTAATGTACAAGAGATTTTCTAGGGTTTCTTTACAGAGATATCAAACACGAGGTGCGCGCCACCACAACTATTATCATCACCATCAACACGAGAAATGTACAAGAGATCTTCTAGGGTTTCTTTACAGAGATATCAAACACGAGGTGCGCGCCACCACAACTATTATCATCACCATCAACACGAGAAATGTACAAGAGATCTTCTAGGGTTTCTTTACAGAGATATCAAACACGAGGTGCGCGCCACCACAACTATTATCATCTCCATCAACACGAGTGACACGTAAAGAATATATGCTACCTTCCCACCTACAACTGCTACTACTAATTAAAAACCGATTAAAGTATTTATTCTCGGCCCTTTGACCATGACAGTTATCAGTAAGCAACAGAGGGCTGGCAGAGAAGCATATGATTATTACCCGAGACAGTAATGATCAAAATTAGAGATCCTGGTCACATACGACACCTGCGCTGCACACAGGAGCAAGGACAGTGCAGACTTTATCGCCTGCCTCAAGCCCGTTTGAACTGCAAGGCCGTACGCCCATCCCCACCCACTTCTATGTCTCAGCTTTACACAAGATATATAAATAAAACATAGGCTCGTATAAACAACTCAGTATAGAAAAACAACACACACACACACACACACACACACACACACACACAAACAGGATGTTCCAGAGACTGGACACAGCAACACGGGGACACAGTTGGAAGCTGAAGACACAGATAAATCAAAGGGATGTTAGGAAGTATTTCTTCAGCCACAGAGTAGTCATGAAGTGGAATAGTTTGGGAAGCGATGTAGTGGAGGCAGGATCCATACATAGCTTTAAGCAGAGGTAAGATAAAGCTCATGGTTCAGAGAGAGTGACCTAGTAGCGACCAGTGAAGAGGCGGGGCCAGGAGCTTGGACTCGACCCCTGCAACCTCAACTAGGTGAGTACACACACACACACACACACACACACACACACACACACAAGGCTCTGTACACCGTGTACGTCAGGCCCATATTGGAGTATGCATCACCAGTTTCGAATCCACACCTGGTCAAGAAATTAGAGAAAGTGCAAAGGTTTGTAACAAGGATAGTCCTGGAGCTAAGGGGTATGTCCTACGAGAAGAGGTTAAGGGAAATCGACTTGATGACACTGTAGAGGAACAGAGGGGACATGATAACGGCATATAAAATATTGAGAGGAATTGACAAGGTGGACAGAGACAGGATGTTCCAGAGATGGGACAGGCAACAAGGGGTCACAATTGGAAGTTGAAGACTCAGATGAGTCACAGAGATATTAGGAAGTATTTCTTCAGTCACAGAGTTGTTAGGCCGTGGAATAGCCTAGAAAGTGACTTAGTGGAGGCGGGAACCATACATAGTTTTAAGATGAGGTTTAATAAAGCTCATGGAGCAGGGAGAGAGATGACCTAGTAGCAATCAGTGAAGAGGCGGGGCCAGGAGCTATGACTCGATCCCTGCAACCACAAATAGTTGAGTACAAATAGGCGAGTGTGCGCGCGCGCGCACACACACACACACACACACACACACACACACACACACACACACACACACACACACACACACACACACACACACACACACACACACACACACACACTCTCTCTCTCTCTCTCTCTCTCTCTCTCTCCCTTTCTCTCTCTGTCTTTCTCTTGCAGAGATATTGACAAGAGATTATACTGTAATGGAGGCGACAGAGAAGACAATGAAACCGACAACAACAGACAAGACAGTCTGAAGGACAATGGAAGGATGAATTAGATGATCCACAGCCTTCAGGAGGATGGGAGAACAATCTGTAAAAGAAGAAAAAAAGAAAGAGATATCAGAAAGATCACAGACATAACAGGAAAAGAGGACGTACAGCAGATGGCAAATTTTAAAAGTACTTGAAAGTACTGACAGGACAAACGGCACACAATAAGCTGACCTTTCAGGAAAAAAAAACACGAGAAGGTGAACTTGTGGAGAACACTAGAAAATTGTGGCATCTAACTGAATCGGGAGAGAACAGAATAGAGGAGAGAACAGTTTAGGGAGTAAATGAGTCGTCGACGAACACAGGAAGAACAGATAGTGAAAAGATAAAAGGGAAAGGGGGTAAGAGAAGAGGAAACTCACTCTTCCAAGAAATTTTCTCTCCCCGGCATATCTCCTGCCAAGATCTTGCCCGTCGCCGCAAAAACAAACATAATACCAGCCACAACCTGCCTCTACTGGGAGATGATACTTTATGGTACACGAATGCGATGGAAAAGTCGAACAAAACTGACTGATTTAAAGAAAGAATAACAAAAATGCAATGACAAGAGAGCTCACACGAGATGTGTCAATCACAAAAAAATAGAGAGAACTGAGATCCAGAACACATAGAGAGGCTGATGACGAAAAAAATGTTCCTGCATATCAGGGACACAAAAGAGAGAGAGAGAGAGAGAGAGAGAGAGAGAGAGAGGGGGAGAGGGAGATGAACTATCATCTACCGCATCTGATAAAAGTCAGAAAGATTAAGGAAAGCCTCTGGATGCTAGCGACCATACAGCACCAAGATTCTAATACCAGGAGAAAGCATACCAGGTGCGGAAGTAAAAAGCGAAATTTCAGAATAGATGTTGCGAATATAATTATATTTGGAAGAAAAGGCAACAATAAAAAGATGAAGGACCAAACGGGAAAGTTCTGGAAGGCGGAGGAGGAATTCATAGCAGGCAGAGACAAAAAAGTAAGAATAGAGAGAATCAGTGGATTACCCGAAGATGTACAGAGGAATAAACAAAAAATACTACGGGATGCAGAAACTACAGAAAGCAAAAAGTAAGTCATACTCAAGAGTCGGGCCGGAGGTTAGCATACAAGTTGTGGAAGACATCCTCTATACCAAGATTCCATGATGGTGTCGTGTCTAACAAGTACCATAACTTTAATGGTATGTAATACAGAGAAGTTGATGAATTAGATACACGTACTACATCAAGGTATCTTTACTTCGAAGATGATTCGCAGCTTATTCATCGGAGACATTAAAACATGAGGCGGTATTCAGTCCCTAAGCCTTGAAGGTATTGAAACTGGAGACAGTAGATGAGGTAAACAGGCCTATCGTCTTGAAGTAGGTATTCAATATTATAATCGTGATGAAGGTAGCAAACACTTCTTCAAGCCTGAGGAGCTGATTATTTCATATTCTACTCTCTCCACTTAATAAACTATGTGTTAAGATGATTATCACTGGTTGGAGAAGCGTATTACAATGTACAATAGATAGAAGTTTGTTCCAGATGTCTATGTCATCAAATTAGTGTCTCTAATGATGTGAAGTTTTCACCTAATCGGTCATTACGCCAGTTTGATTTTACAGTAACTTTCTCTCAACGCTGCAAGTACATTAACTTGAATGCATGTAATTTAAGGTTACGGAGAGAGAGAGAGAGAGAGAGAGAGAGAGAGAGAGAGAGAGAGAGAGAGAGAGAGACGGAGGAAGTAATTGTGTCAATGGAAACTCTAACAATGATCACAAAGCAAACACCAAAAATTCGTAATCCACTGCTTAAGTCTCCACAAATCCTTCAGGACTGGCTTCAAAATTGGCTTAACCGAGGTGTCACGAGACCAGCCGTCTCACTGCCCCCTCCCCCTCCCTTGTCTCTCATGTCCCTTGTCTCTCATGTTTAAAACAATCTTCTGCTACACTCTCATGATAAGCTCCTCACCCAACTATGGTCGAGCATTATTATCCTCTATATGGAAGTCACGTGTCCCCTCTCTGGCTGTAGCCAACACTAACCTCTCCTTGAATTATCTTCTTATGTGGGCGAATGAGTATAATTGGTGCAAACATGAGTCACTTAATTATAATATATGCAAAACATTTAGGGGATCTGATAGAGTGGAAAGGGGAAAAAAAAAAGGGGCTGAAAGGGGGGCACAGTTTTCAGTCAAAAACAAAGACGAATCTTAGTGATGCCAGGAAGTGTTTCTTCAGCTTCAGGGTGGTCAGAAAGTGCCATGACACGGGTGCAGAAGTGATGAAGGCGGACGTCATCAAAAATCTGTTGGAATAGTAATGGTAGGTCCAGGAGACTAGCAGTGAACGAGTCGAGGCAATACGCCCACAACCACAAAGAGGTAAATACACATACCCACACGCACGCTTGCACACACGTACACACACACACACACACACACACACACACACACACACACACACACACACACACACACACACACACACACACACACACACACACAGCCGCAGCACAGACAAGCCGCGCACAAAACACACTTGAGGCGGCGCAATAAGACATGCACGGAGGCAATTAAGGGTTTTGACAGGAAGCAAGCCACTTCCGGCCATGCTCCGTCTCGAGGTCGGGTCGGCCGCCACCACACACACACACACACACACACACACACACACACACACACACACACGCGCACACATACGTCAATGAAGGACCAAGTGATTTGTATCAATAATAACGTTAAACTGTTCATGAGTAATGCCAGGGAAGTGTGCAAGGAACTTGACAACAGATTCCAGGAGAAATTTATGATTGATCAAAAACAGGTGTTTACAACCAGGATCAAGGACAACAGTCAGGCGTGGGAGATGTTTACAACTAAGATCAAGGACAATTTCCAGGACTGGGTGGTGTCAGTGACTGAACAAAGACAACGGTCAGACCATGGGAGTGAAAACGACTGATCAAGGACAACAGTCAGACCAAGATTAGTGGTAACGACTGATCAAGGACAACAGTCAGACCAGGAGGAGTGATAACGACTGATCAGCGACAACAGTCAGACCAGGGGGAGTGATAACGACTGATCAAGAACAACAGTCAGACCAGGGGGAGTGATAACGACTGATCAAGGACAACAGTCAGACCAGGGGGAGTGATAACGACTGATCAAGGACAACAGTCAGACCAGGGGGAGTGACAACGACTGATCAAGGACAACAGTCAGACCAGGGGAAGTGACAACGACTGATCAAGGACAACAGTCAGACCAGGGGGAGTGATAACGACTGATCAAGGACAACAGTCAGACCAATGGGAGTGATAACGACTAATCAACAGTCAGACCAGGGAGAGTGATAACGACTGATCAAGGACAACAGTCAGACCAGTGGGAGTGATAACGACTGATCAAGGACAACAGTCAGACCAGGGGGAGTGATAACGACTGATCGAGGACAACAGTCAGACCAGGGGGAGTGATAACGACTGATCAAGGACAACAGTCAGACCAGGAGGAGTGATAACGACTGATCAGCGACAACAGTCAGACCAGGGGGAGTGATAACGACTGATCAAGGACAACAGTCAAACCAGGGGGGAGTGATAACGACTGATCAAGGACAACAGTCAGACCAGGGGGGAGTGATAACGACTGATCAAGGACAACAGTCAGACCAGGGGGAGTGATAACGACTGATCAAGGACAACAGTCAGACCAGGGGGAGAGAACCAGTCATGAAAGGCTAGAACACAAAGCAGTTAGAGACAGACAAACAAACCGTCATAGGAAGAACCTTGATACAGGAATAAGGAATGAGACAAGATTTACTTGATTAATCAAGTGGATTTGTTTAATCAATCAAGTGGATTTGTTTAATCAATCAAGTGGATTTGTTTAATCAATCAAGTGGATTTGCTTAATTAATCAAGTGGATTTGCTTAAATAATCAAATGGAGTTGCATAATCAAGTGGAGTTGTCTAATTTATCAAGTGGTGTTGCATAATTAATCAAGTGGAGTTACATAATTAATCAAAGTTGCGTAATTTGCCAATTAGTGACAACTCACTAACGTGCATGCAGTCAAATAATTATTACGAAACATAACTTGAAGAGAAGTTAAAAAATAATACATTTAACATAAATACTAAAGACCATACATGTATACATAATAAGTGAAAGTATGCATTATATGTACGAGTATACATACGTGAGAATATACATCAGATACCTTAATGTATATTATGCGTGGCATAAAAAAAAATAAAAGACTGGGTAATCCACTATACAACGTCTGGGTGAAATTTATACTTTATTAACTACGATAATCACAAGACGTGTGATGTAGAACACCGCATGTGCAAGATTACGGGTGCACATACAAGATTGCCGGTGCACACTCGAAGTCGCGTGTGCACGTCCAATATCACGAGCGCCTGTGCAACAACGCAGCTGGTCCACTAGAGCGAGAACAACAATGAACTGTTGACCCACAGGGCCAAGGACTAGAGCCCCGCTCACTTGGTGGTTTGGATTTAACCAGTGCTAGGTAACGTGGTTAACTATCTTGGATGTCAGTACCTGGGGGACTTTGACAATTAACCTGGCTGTTAATACCTAGGGACATTAATCCGGCTGTTGGTACCTGGGGACATAAACAGTTCAAGAACAGTTAATAAACAGTTAATGATACCTAGTGACATGATCAGCTAACCTGTTTATAGATAACATTGATACATGATGACATGAGAAATTAACCAGTTTACGAAGTTTACGAAATTTACTAAGAGCTGGAACCATTTGGTTTTACAGCATTTTAAACAGAAAAAAACGATCTGCGTAACTCGATCGCTAGCGCACTCAGGTCACTCCTTAAGACACCTGCTGCTCCTGTTCACGTGGCAGTAAAATATGTACCAGGGTCTTAGTCGACTGGTGTGGGTCGCATCCAGGAGACAAAACGACCTAATTTGCCCGAAATGCTCAGCATAACAAGGGGCTTACTAAACAGAGGTACGTCATTGATGTCAACTCGACCTGTATATTTTGTACATGTACGTGTAGAAATAAAGATAATTATTATTATTATTATTATTATTATTATTATTATTATTATTATTATTATTATAACAAGTTGCTGCTGCCAGTAAAACAAAATTGTGATGAAGAGAACACTGTGATATTATCAGTATTACAGTTACAGATACCTGAACTAAAGTACCTCCACACGAGACAGAACGTATTCTCAGTATAGGAAACAAAGCATTGGTCGCAACTCAAGTCATAAGTAAAAATTTTTACAAGTCCGAAGGTGTAAGTCACTTCCGTTTTTTTTTTTTTTAGGCATCAGTGTTAGTGATTCTAGCATGGGGGTTTCAGCAGAAGCTGCACTAGCAGCATGAGTAGCTTCGGTGGCGGTGGCGTCAGAGGCATCAGCTCCTCCGACAAGAGCTTCAGACACAACCAGTTTAGGAGTGGCAGCGTACAATGTCATTAACTACATCCCAGACCATATCCATAATCTCTTTCAGGTCATAAGCAATAAGCTACAACAAGTTTTGACGGATGGGGAAATTTCACCCGCAGGTCAGAGTTGAAAATGGGATATGAAGCAGGATGTGTAATTAGGCAAAGATATATACCAGTGAAGCCATGCATGTCGTAAGAGGCGACTAAAATGCTGGGAGCAAGGGGTTAGCAACCTCTTCTGTATAAATCACTAAATCTAAAAAGAACACCAACTTTACGTTTCTTCTTTTTCGGGTCACCCTGCCTCGTTGGGAGACGACTGTTGTGTTAAAAATATATATGTATACCAGTGAAAACACACATTAAATACGTATTTTTCCATATCCCACTGAGAATGTACAATTGTATGGTATGCTTGTGGGTTAATACGCTCCCTGGAAAGGCAGTCAAGATTGTATGCTAATGCAATACAAATCTTAGAAGCAAAAAAATACATGAATAATACATAGGGAAAAGAGCTGACTATATGGTGATGAGTATCAGAGAGTAGCTCTTATGTAAGGTACCGTAGATGGCTTGCAGCTGTGTGCACTGCACGGTAGACGATGCAGGTGGACAGTACTAAGGCACTGCAGTGAGGTAACTGGTACAACACTCAGACGAGGGCTGGTACATTAACGTGACAAACGAAATGTTGGAAGGCAAGTATGGCAAATATAAACTTTGTGCATATAAAATAATTATTTACACACGACCTATCGTTATAAGTAGAACTTTATGATGGAGCATTGACTTTAAGCCGGATGAAGAAACTTAATTATTACAGCTTATGATAATGTTTTCCTGGGAGGAGTAAGTCAGTGGAAAGCTTTTGTTCAGTGGTCACAATCTCCCCGTACTGGGTCATCAAATTACTTGTATTTCACCTGAGAATAAATTGTCCATTTCCCCTGACGGACAAAAGTACCACCATACCGCTGGTGGAGGAATCGCCGATGCAGCCATCACATTACAACAAAAGGATACACATTTTTGGCTAAGTTTGTCACAGCGTGGGGAGTGTTGATTAATTTTGAGCATCATTGTGATTACTTAGAAGGGTGGACAGCCTAACCACTGTCCATGACGCACTGAAATCTGGCACTGACACATTTTTGAATCGCAGTTTTTATCCTCTTATCAGATGAATTGTGATGTCCGTAAGACGGCTGTTTGAACGAGTTGACGTCCGCTCTCTCCTGGAAGACGGTTATTTGAACGAGTTGATGTTCACTCTCTCCTGGAAGACGGTTGTTTGAACGAGTTGATGTCCACTCTCTCCTGGAAGACAGTTGTTTGAACGAGTTGATGTCCGCTCTCTCCTGGAAGATGGCTGTCTGAACGAGAGATGACGAACGTGCTTCCTTCTTTAGGTCACCCAACCTTAATGGAAAAATTTTCTTATACGTTTAAAGATGTATTTTTTTTTTCATTTATGTTACTGTAAAAATTAAAAATTTTGTACCAAAAAAACCTTAGAAAACTTACCTAACCTCATTATAACAAGCGTAATTTAATTTAGCCTAATCCAACTAAATTTTTTTTACATAAGTTTACAATAATTTAATAATAAACACAATTAAATTTATTTTTTCGTTAGATTCAGAATTATTTTTTGCGAAATTATTGCATACACAAATTTTCGCTTGCCTTATTCAGCAAGAAGAGCATTGCTATTTAAGCCAAAATCGCAAATTTTACCTATCCGGCACGACACACACACACACACACGGCTATATATATATATATATATATATATATATACATTGCCCTTAGTTACTCCTGGTAATGTATCGCATATATTAACCATATGACACATGAAAATGTATTTCGCTTCGTTGGATTGAAATCACTTCCCAGTCATTTTAAACTGATGTTATGACAGCAGTAAAGTATTATCTGAATCAGTATTGTCATACCCTTTAATACAGGGATTTACTGTTGTTAATTCACCTCTTTATCATCGCCTCGTAAGATAGAATCAACTCAGCTCTTCTAAACGGATTTCCTGCCATATATTTCTTACTCTGGGTATCATCTTCGTTGCTCAGTCCTGGACACTCACCAATTTGTCAATATCCTAACGCAAACACGCTGACCAAAACTCTATGCAATATTCTGCAATATTAATAGCCTCTATTACTCCAATGTCGTTTTCTTAATTGACTTTCAATAGCTCTCTGGTGGGTATCGGATAGCTTGTCCTGGTATTCGTTTCCTATTGTTTGTCCATTGTTAGAAGTTTCTAAGGGAGTTTGCGGTGTTTGATGCTTAAGTGGGATTTTGGCTTAGCTCACCAATTTTATCACCAGCTTATTTTTTATTATGTCCAGCATAACTTGTCATTATCAGGGTGATATGTGAAGAATGGAACCGGTGCCGAGCTGACACTTGTAGCACGCCACTTATGTCTAGCCTGTGTTTGCATCTAGATAACTAGCTATCAAGCCATCTTAGTACACATCTTAATACAGCCTGATTTATTGTATGTCCAGCCAGGGCTTGCTCGCAAATAACCAGCTGTCAAGAAATCTTAACACACATTATTTGCTTTCAATTAATCGGCTGTTAATCCATCTTAGAATACATCTTTATAGCAAGTAAATTTACTTTCTAGCCATTGTTTGCATCCAGCTAGCCAGCTGTGAAGGTAGCTTAATATACATCTCTCTACACCACCTAATTGTATCTCACGTCCAGCCACTGTTCACTTCCACATAACCAGCTGTGAGACTATATAGTACAGACCTGTCTATATTACGTAATCTCCCTTTCAGAAAAATCCTGGTATATATCATCTACCACCTTGCCTTCGTCATATTTATAAAAATCCAATTGAAAAAGCTACGATTTCTTAAATAAAAAAAAAAAGAGTTCTCGAATCATGTTAGCAAATTTTAATTAATTTATGATCCTCTAAATATCGCTCTCATTGATCTTATAAAACCGTAAACCAACGAGAGAGAAAGAGGGAAATTTCCTTGCTGACACTGAAAGGTTTTTAAACCATGAGATTAGAAATGCCGTCTTTTTTTTTAATCATACTAAATAGCCTCCCATTTCCCAGCTGCTGTGTGACCAAAACAGGATTAGCGATTCCCCACGAATGTAATAAGTAGAAGAATTTTTTTCGCGATCTGAGACCAGTATTCCCCCATATCACAGAACTCCAGCATACTATATCTCAGTGCACGCAATGTACCTACAAATCCTCGAGAGGCAGAGGAGTCGCAGCCTTCCAAGAGGTGCAGGAGCTGATGAACAACCTTAAGAGGCCCAAGAGTTTTAGCTCAACACATTCAAGAAGTTTAGCATCTGATATGGTGCCGGAGCGTGTGTTTGTCCGCCTATTCACACAAGGTCTTTCCTACTCTGGAGTTGCTACGCCAACAGACCTCATATTCAGGTAACCTAAATGAACTCTAACAACGATCGCTTCAATCTTTCACGTCAAACACACGTTTCGACCATTGCATACTTGTTGTAATGCTATACTGACTAACCTTTCCTCACTGAATTCATCTTCAAGAACAGTTTTTCACCTTTTAGCTGCAGCATTGCTTCCCCCTAAACCTGTAATTAACAAGAACGCCTCATAAACTAATGGGCTTATGAACACTGAAGACCCGCACTATCATTATACAAGAAATAAGACCACATTTTTCCTTTGCAAAACCCCTTGACTGGTTTGCTGGGCGCCTGCCCACACTAGTGTCGCCATAGTCTTAACATGTAGCATGGTAAATCTTTTTACACCTCATATCGCAATGAAAGGCCATAGACAGGTGTTTAAATATACAGATGAATAAATTAATCCTTTTAAAGCGAACCTTATCTGAATGTAAGTGTCTTCGTTTAATATGACCGTCTTATACAGATAAAAGATCGACACAGTAATCCAAGTCTGTGAGTTTCTCAGTGCTGAGGTGACCACAGACCTGACCCCAAGTGTGGAGAGAACCGTCTGGATTACTTAGTGATTTACACACATCGTGTTCTACCGATACCCTGGGCTGAACCTTCTCTCTGTTAGGTGGGCCACGGGGTGATTGTCATTGTTGTGGGTTGTAAGATGTTGGGAGTGTGACCCGTGTTATATATACTGTACACTCTCGGGGTTGTTTGTGTGTGTGTATGCGAATGTGTGGTTGGACACCCGTGTTAACAGCGCATTTATGAGATAGTCTAGTACAGAATGCTTAATAGTTGTGGCATACTGCTCTGCCAGGCAGTGTGTATTCACCTGTTCGGTGATACACACTGCCTTGACACTGCCTTTTGTGGACATTATCATACCTATTCTTAAAGCAATGTATTGAGTCTGATCTACCATTTCCTTGCCGTGTGTCTGTGTTTATGCATGCGTGTATGTGTATGTATGTGCATGTATATGTGTAGGTGTGTTTTAATACACGTCATGGTCTGTTTGCCTGCGGCGAATCACAGCTCCTGGCCCCGTCCTATATCTGGTTGTGACTAAGTTCACTCATTCCTGCCTCGTGGATCGTATATTATCTATTCGTTAAGCTGTGTACGGTGTTTGACTCCAATTTCTTATTCAGGTCGTTACATTTTCTGGCCACGTGCAAGCTGAATAAATGTTCTCTGACGTTAGTGTGGCTCGTTTGTGTCTTTAATGACCATCAATTCTTTCTCGTTCCAGTTTCCGCCATCTGAAAGATTTTTTTTCCTTTGTTCATCTTATCAAGTTCTTCATCTGTGTTGTGTATCGTTTGCATGTCTTCCACAGTTCTTCTAAAATATTAAGACATCAAATTTTGTTCTCTCTCTCTCTCCCTCTCTCTCTCTTTTTTTTTATACAGGGTTTGACAAGGTTAAGGATCCCTAGTTTTATTGACAAGCTATTTACAGGTTAAGGATTCCTAACTTTATTGGCAAGCTAAGAGCTCTTACCTACATCAGCTCATTTGAAAGCATTTTTATTGTTATGAGACATACAAGTAGGGAACAGGATGAAGTTGGAGCCATCTGTGGGCCAGCATTTTCATTTGATCAACTGACTTTATCTCGTTGACATTATTATGCTGTACTCTCTCTCTCTCTCTCTCTCTCTCTCTCTCTCTCTCTCTCTCTCTCTCTCTCTCTCTCTCTTCCCATGACTAATTTCGTTGCAAACCTCTGGAGTTTCTTTAATTTACTAATATGACTGATTAAATGTATTCTGTAAGGCGGTGCTGCGTAATCTATGAAGAGTCTTACATACGTAATACATAAATAACCCGCACATAAGAGAGAGAAGCTTACGACGACGTTTCGGTCCGACTTGGACCATTGACAAAGTCACATTGTGACTTTGTCAATGGTCGGACCGAAACGTCGTCGTAAGCTTCTCTTTTATGTGCGGGTTATTTGTGTATCGTTCCAGTCACGGTATTGTGCCTTTTTTGTTATTATATACATAATACATAAGACCACGAAAGACTCTTTTTTCAAGCTTCTAAAAGATCAACAAAGGCTCGCCGGTTACATATACAATATGCTGCAGAGGTTTCTTTGCACCTCCGGAAATATCTCGGTACTATTATTATGTACTCTTTTTCCAGTCTTCCTTTCTCTTTAATTTCTCTAGTCAACAAATTTTTGCTATCCAGTTCAGAAAGGAAATTAGCTGTTATTTTAAGGTATATTTAATGCTCTGATCACGAATCTGGGCCTTAATAGCTAAAATATTGATCGTAAGATCAATATTTTGACTATTTATGGTTGGAGAACCATAAACAGCCAAATGAAACGGATATTAAGCGTAGTGCAGGCAATGACAAAAACTAATATTATCGAAAATTCTTTATATACAGTATATGCATAACAAAAATAACAAATTTCCGTATGGCTTTCTCCCACCAGTATCCAGCAGCAGTCGATCATTAGACTAGTCGTCAAGTTTCCCTGATATCTCGTCTGACATCTCGTCTCAGTGATGGTTACTGTTTTGGTGAAATCGTTCATGATGGGTTTCTATTTCACAGAACCTGTGCGTGTTGGAGCAAATCTAAGTTCGGGGTTTAAATTCAGTGTCCCGAAATTGGAAACACATGTCTCTAAGCGTGAACTGAAATAATTATTGGCCAGTGTTATAATTTTGAATTCTATTAGCCACTTTTCTAGCTATCCCTGCAATAAGTCCGCGTCATTATGTTTAGGTTCTCCTGTTATCTCCGGGTTTTATTTTTCCTATTCTTAAATCTGCACACACTAGACTCTTCAAGAAAAAAAAACATTCCTTTTATTGACTGACGTAGTTGAATTTCTGTAGCCACTTCTCTGACAATACCTGCAATATGTCCACGTCATTATGTTTAGATTCTCCTGTTATCTCCGGGTGTTACTTACCGTATTCTTACATCATCCGTAAACAAGGATACATTAGACTCATCGAGGACCAGTCTTATTCCTTTTATTGATACACGTGAACCATCACTCGTCATTCTTGTCTATCTGGATATTTCTTTACGATCCATCAGATCCATCCGACTAAACCTTTACAAAAATTCAATGTATGTCAAAGGCCCTAAAATCTGGAACACCCTACCTGAAAATTCCAAAACTGCAGACACATTCATCACCTTCAAAACTACCATCAGAAAACATCTTATCTCCCTGATACACCCTGTCAACTAATTACACGAATACCACCTGGTGGTTCACACTTACACTCACTCACCCATTTGACCATAAACAGAAATATCAATCTCAATCTCAAAATAATGAATCTTAACTTGTCAAAAGTTGGCCTGTGATACTCCAATACTGAAACTATGTATAGTGCCAAAACGAAAGCATTCACATTGCTAAACTCACAACTAGTATTTAGTCACTTAGCCATAATACCAACTTATTTCATAATTCTGTAACATTTTAAACCTAAGATTTAATATAAGTCTGCACGAAATGCCTAGCCATGTTAGGCGTTCTAGTGGTACACTCTGTAATTATTATTTTACTACATGTAAACCACACAATAACCAAATTTTGTAAACTCAGCATTCTAATACTTATAGAGAATAAAGTTTGAATTTGAATTTGAACTTGAAGGTCACCCACGCCTCACCTAGATTATGCAGCTCAGTTCTGGTCTCCGTATTACAAAATGGACATAAATTCGTTAGAAAACATTCAGCGTAGGATGACTAAATTAATACATAGCATTAGAAATCTTCCTTATGAAGAAAGATTGAAGACTCTTAACTTACATTCACTTGTTAGACGAAGAATGAGGGGAGACCTGATCGAAGTGTATAAGTGGAAGATAGGTATTAATAAAGGGGATATTAATAAGGTCTTGAGGATATCTCTCCAAGAGAGAACCCGCAGTAATGGATTTAAATTAGATAAGTTTAGATTTAGAAAGGACATAGGAAAGTATTGGTTTGGAAATAGGGTAGTTGATGAGTGGAACAGTCTACCTAGTTGGGTTATTGAGGCTGGGACTTTGGGTAGTTTCAAATTTAGGTTGGATAAGTACATGAGTGGGAGGGGTTGGATTTGAGTGGGACTTTCACATCAGAGCTTATTTCTTGGGTGGCATTGAAAATTGGGTTGGGCAAATGTTTTGTTAGTGGGATGAATTGTAAAGGACCTGCCTAGTATGGGCCAGCAGGCCTGCTGCAGTGTTCCTCCTTTCTTATGTTCTTATGTTCTTATGGTTTAGTCTCTCGTGCGTTTAAGCGTCAAATGGAGTTCAGTCACCTCTCTCTTTCTTGTGTTATCTTTGTGACTTTCTTAGAAGTTCAGCAGGTTTGTAAGACAAGATTTGCCCTCCGGCAGTCCTTGCTGGACGTCGATTAGGTAACCGCTTCACTTCAGGTTCTTCACCATTCTCCTATCTTTTCAATTACCTTAAATAATATGCATGTTTGAGTATTTGTGTGTATGTTTGTGTGTGTGCGTGTGTGTGTGTGTGTGTGTGTGTGTGTGTGTGTGTGTGTGTGTGTGTGAAAATAGCAATATGTATCAATAGATAGAATTAATACGCAATTGAGAGAGAAATGTTATAACTTTACAGAGAGGTACAAACATGGGGAAGTAAGGAAATAAATGGTATAAAATACCGACACAATGGCAATATAAACACAAATGCAGTATAATGTGATCCTTTATTGACTACGTTTCGCCCACACAGTGGGCTTTTTCAAGTCACAAACAGAACTACCTGGGGTGGAAGGAACGCGAGTATTTATAGTCCAGCTGAGGTCAGGTGAAGAATGCTGCATCTGATGATGTACCGAGTGGGGTTATAGAGTCTAAAAACTTGGGTAGCTTGGAAAGGAGATTGGATAAGTTGTGAGCAGACCTTCTACAGTGTTCTTATGTGGGATAGCGATGAAGAAGTTTCTTGGCAAGTGGTTCAGCTATGTTATAGAAGCCACTATTCTGGTTGAAGTTGTCGGATATAGAAATGAGTGATGATTCCAGGATTCTTCGGTATTGAGTGTTGTCTTCTGTGGCGATAAGTCTTGAGTTTCTGTAGTTTATCAAGTGGTTGTGTGAATTACGGTGTTGTACGCAGGCATTCCTTGTGTCGTCAGACCTGCTTGCGTATTGGTGTTCTGAAATACGTGTTTGGAGGTCCCTTGATGTTTCGCCCACGTATAACTTGTTGCAGTCATTACAAGGGATTATGTATACCCCTGCAGAGGATGGAGGCTTGTCCTGCCTACTACTGGTGATGTCCTTGATGGTCGTGGTTGTGGAGGTAGATACTTGGAATGATGTTTTGGCAAAGATGTTGGAAACATGTTTGGCAATGGAGTTGGTGGGAAGGACTATGTATCTCTTCTCGGCAGTGTCTTCTCTGGGTGTGTTGAAGATGTTTAATGCTCGCCGACGACATTCTCCTCATAACTCCTAAACGCTTCAACGTTCAAGCTCTCCAAGACAAGCTCAACCAGGTCGAGCCTTCAATCCAGTTCACACTTGAAGAAGAAGTCGACAACACTCTTCCTTTCCTTGATGTCCTGCTCTGCAAAGCTGACCACGAACTTCGTTTTAAAGTCTATCGAAAACCCACCAACCAAAACGATCTTCTCCACTTCTACTCTCACCACGACACCAAAACCAAACTGCCGAGAAGAGATACATAGTCCTTCCCACCAACTCCATTGCCAAACATGTTTCCAACATCTTTGCCAAAACATCATTCCAAGTATCTACCTCCACAACCACGACCATCAAGGACATCACCAGTAGTAGGCAGGACAAGCCTCCATCCTCTGCAGGGGTATACATAATCCCTTGTAATGACTGCAACAAGTTATACGTGGGCGAAACATCAAGGGACCTCCAAACACGTATTTCAGAACACCAATACGCAAGCAGGTCTGACGACACAAGGAATGCCTGCGTACAACACCGTAATTCACACAACCACTTGATAAACTACAGAAACTCAAGACTTATCGCCACAGAAGACAACACTCAATACCGAAGAATCCTGGAATCATCACTCATTTCTATATCCGACAACTTCAACCAGAATAGTGGCTTCTATAACATAGCTGAACCACTTGCCAAGAAACTTCTTCATCGCTATCCCACATAAGAACACTGTAGAAGGTCTGCTCACAACTTATCCAATCTCCTTTCCAAGCTACCCAAGTTTTTAGACTCTATAACCCCACTCGGTACATCATCAGATGCAGCATTCTTCACCTGACCTCAGCTGGACTATAAATACTCGCGTTCCTTCCACCCCAGGTAGTTCTGTTTGTGACTTGAAAAAGCCCACTGTGTGGGCGAAACGTAGTCAATAAAGGATCACATTATACTGCATTTGTGTTTATATTGCCATTGTGTCGGTATTTTATACCATTTATTTCCATCGTGTCAAACACTGCAGTAGAAATGGATCCTTCACACAGAGAATACCTGGACCTTCTTCTAAAAGCTTACTCACTTCGCAACAGACACAATTTTCTTCGTGATTGCATCCAAGAAATGGTCTTACCAAGATCTACTCCTCCTCAAATTGCCAACATCAAACCACCTTTCTCCGCTACAGCTCGGACCTACCTTGAAGAGTGTGCAGATGACTTAAACAATGCTACAAAGGAAGCTTTCCTCCAAGCCAGAACACTAGGCACAACACTCCGAGGCAACATGAACAGACGCACCGCCGAAATCATTCGCAGCAGAGTTACCACAGCGAATGTTCAACAGAAAATCAGACTTACTAGGAAACTACAAACACTCTGCGATAATAGTAATTGGAAAAGTTTAGGAAGACCTGAAATTATTCAAAATCTTTCATCTCGTCCACTGTCAACCACAGAAACTGAAGCCCTCAGCTTAGGCCTCAAATTCGCAACAGGAATTACGAAACCAAAACAAGACCTCAATTTCATCGCCAAAAACTACAGACACAATGACTCCGACTTCCAAAAAGGCTATCTTCAAGGCATCATCTCAGCAGCCATCTCAACACGCAGCTCCCCAGTCATACCTCGACGTTACATCAATGCACTCAAAGGTTTAGCAGAAGACACGACCATCAGGGTCACCACCGCTGATAAAGGAGGTGGTGTTGTTATCATGAACACTGACGATTACAGGAACAAAATGCTCAATCTACTTAATGACCCAGATACCTACAAACCTCTCACAACTAACCAAGTGGACAACCTTACTAAAACTTTTCTTCAAAGGACTCGCCGCATTCTGAGGGGCTCAGAACAAGGGAAGAAACTTCTGCACACCATGCCCAGCAACCCCAGAATGTACGGCCTGCCAAAGACTCACAAGCCTGGTATCCCACTGAGGCCCATATCCTCGGGAATAGGCAGTGCTCCCCACCAGCTCTCAGGAATTCTCGCCAAACACCTCTCTAAACTCTTGGGCACTATCAGTCCAGCACATCTCAAACACTCAGGTGATCTTCTCAATCGCATTCGCAACATCAACATCAGGAACAAGAAACTTTCCAGCCTTGACGTGACTTCCCTATTCACCAAAGTACCTACTACACAAGCCATCGATCTCTTGCGCAGAAAAATTGACGATTCACTTGATCTTCCCATTCCAGCCAGCGATTTCATCGACCTTGTTGAACTATGTGTTGGCTTTACGTGTTTCTCTTTCGAAAATCACCTCTTTCAGCAGACTTTTGGACTACCCATGGGTTCGCCACTCAGTGCAGTCCTGGCGAACCTATACATGGAACATCTAGAAGCCGAACGTTTCTCCACCATTATTCCTTCGTCTGTCACCTGGCTCCGTTATGTTGACGACATTCTCCTCATAACTCCTAAACGCTTCAACGTTCAAGCTCTCCAAGACAAGCTCAACCAGGTCGAGCCTTCAATCCAGTTCACACTTGAAGAAGAAGTCGACAACACTCTTCCTTTCCTTGATGTCCTGCTCTGCAAAGCTGACCACGAACTTCGTTTTAAAGTCTATCGAAAACCCACCAACCAAAACGATCTTCTCCACTTCTACTCTCACCACGACACCAAAACCAAACGTGGTGTAATTATAGGCTTCTTCCTGCGTGCACTCAGAATCTGCAGCAACGAGTTCCTTGAGGAAGAATGCACTATAATTGAACAAATATTTTCTAAACTCCACTATCCTCGTCACTTCATCAGAGACTGCAGACGGCGAGCATTAAACATCTTCAACACACCCAGAGAAGACACTGCCGAGAAGAGATACATAGTCCTTCCCACCAACTCCATTGCCAAACATGTTTCCAACATCTTTGCCAAAACATCATTCCAAGTATCTACCTCCACAACCACGACCATCAAGGACATCACCAGTAGTAGGCAGGACAAGCCTCCATCCTCTGCAGGGGTATACATAATCCCTTGTAATGACTGCAACAAGTTATACGTGGGCGAAACATCAAGGGACCTCCAAACACGTATTTCAGAACACCAATACGCAAGCAGGTCTGACGACACAAGGAATGCCTGCGTACAACACCGTAATTCACACAACCACTTGATAAACTACAGAAACTCAAGACTTATCGCCACAGAAGACAACACTCAATACCGAAGAATCCTGGAATCATCACTCATTTCTATATCCGACAACTTCAACCAGAATAGTGGCTTCTATAACATAGCTGAACCACTTGCCAAGAAACTTCTTCATCGCTATCCCACATAAGAACACTGTAGAAGGTCTGCTCACAACTTATCCAATCTCCTTTCCAAGCTACCCAAGTTTTTAGACTCTATAACCCCACTCGGTACATCATCAGATGCAGCATTCTTCACCTGACCTCAGCTGGACTATAAATACTCGCGTTCCTTCCACCCCAGGTAGTTCTGTTTGTGACTTGAAAAAGCCCACTGTGTGGGCGAAACGTAGTCAATAAAGGATCACATTATACTGCATTTGTGTTTATATTGCCATGGGGAAGTAAGCTTTGAGAGGCTTGAGCGTCCTGCAGGTTTGTGTGAGCGTGTGAACACACACAGACAGGTGGTTTACAATGGATTTGCTGTTGGAGTGTGAGCAAGGTAACTTTTATGAAGGGAATCAGGGAAACCTGTTAGCCGGACTTGTGCTCTGGAGGTGGGAAGGACAGTCCCTGCTATCTGAAGGAATGGTTGAGATATTGTGGTCCGTGGGTAATCATGTGAGCACAGTTCTGGTAAGATAGCCACTGAATGAATAATGTGAATGTTTTCTTCTTTGTGTCATCCTGCCATGGTGGAAGACGGCTGTTGAGGTAAAAAAAAGAATCATGGAGGTGCGCATACAAAGGTGTGAGTGACGTGTGTCAGCAACAATGGAAAATATAACAAAATTACTGTACACGAATCAACAACACTGACTTGCACATACAATAGAATTACTGCATACATTTCTGCTACACTGGTGGATCCAGTAGAATTAGTACACACTTGCCGCAATACTTACGGGCACTTACAAAATTAGTGTACAAACATCTGACTCTGTCATCTGCAATGAATTTATTAAAAGATAAAGTTTTCGCACTGCCTCAAGGAGACCATTGTTGAAGGTCGCTACGTCAGCAGTTTAAGAAACCAAGCGTTCCTTAAGCACATCTCTGATAAATAATGGAATAGCCCATGGTTATTCAACCATTTATCAGACAAAATGTTTTAGACTTGACTTTCGCTCATTAATATAAAAACGCTGATTTCCCCATAAGAATGACCCACGTGGGTATAGTGCTCTCTCTTTGTGACTATATTAATAAAAAAATATACTGAATTCAGAATCATTTTAGAAATGCTGCAGTTTGACCTTTATGGCGAAGGGTATAAACTGTGTGTGTGTGTGTGTGTGTGTGTGTGTGTGTGTGTGTGTGTGTACTCACCTATTTGTACTCACCTATATGTGGCTGCAGGGGCCGATTCATAGCTCCTGGCCCCGCCTCTTCACTGGTCGATACTCATTCACTCTCTCCCTGCTCCATGAGCTTTATCATACCTCTTCTTAAAGCTATGTATGGATCTTGCTGCCACTATTACATCCTCCAGATTATTCCACTTCCTGACAACTCTAAGGCTAAAATAATACTTCCTAACATCCTTGTGACTCGTCTGAGTTTTTAACTTCCAGTTGTGTCCCCTTGTTCCTGTGTCCCATCTCTGAAAAATTCTGTTCCTGTCCACCATGTTAATTTCCTCTCAGCATTTTATATGTCGTTATCATGTCCCTTCTATCTCTCCTATCCTCCGAATGATTATATCTTGATATTTGGGGTATTCCACTCCTGATTGTATGTATCTTTCCTTCGTTTGTATGTATCTTACCCCTCTGTATGTGTCCTACCACAATATGTGTGTGTATCCTTTCACTGTTAGTGGGTAGCCTAACAATGAAAGTATCCTATCCTTGTATACATTCTAACACTATATGTATCATTCCTTGTGTTGTGTGTCTACTACTCGTTTTACATCACCTGTCACCCGTTGCATGTATCGAACCAGTGTCATCATGCATCCCACTCCTGTTCGTGTGTATCTTACCACTGTTTGCATGTATCATAAACCTGTTTAATGTGTACGAAATGGTATATAATACCGACAAGATGAGAGTAAGACACATTTGCAACATCTGGGTATCTTTATTGTAGACGTTTCGCCATCCAGTGGCTTTATCAATACAAATTCCAGGACATAACTTGAAGACAGTAGAACTATGTACAGAAGATGAGGTAATCAGTCCCTCAACCTAGGAGTAGGTGCGAACAGCACCATAGTCGTGGAGATTCTCCACGACTATGGTGCTGTTCGCACCTACTCCTAGGTTGAGGGACTGATTACCTCATCTTCTGTACATAGTTCTACTGTCTTCAAGTTATGTCCTAGAATTTGTATTGATAAAGCCACTGGATGGCGAAACGTCTACAGTAAAGATACCCAGATGTTGCAAATGTGTCTTACTCTCATAAACCTGTTTAATACTACTGTTAGTATCCTGTCTATGTATAATGGTAATGTTTGTATTTATATTCTAATGCTGTTTTATGTATCCCACTGTATCCCATATTATGTGTCCCGTGGCTATGCTACTGTTGTTTGCGTGTATCCAGCCGTTGAAGGTATCTTGGTTCTGTGTCCAGCTACCATTTGTATGGATCCTGTGCAGTATTCCAACACTGCATGTGTCTTACCAATAACTATGTGTCACTGTATCATATCACTGCTTCTCTTCTACTTGTGTCTATATAATCAATTTTTATTCTATTTACTAACTTGTTTATGTACAAAATTTTGATATAAATTCCACAATAATTTGTTGTTTTGGTGCGTTAGAGTACCAAGGAAGAATTACACAGAGTGCTTAGGAAGATAGAGTACCTGGCAACACTGTTATATAACCTAGTTCTAGCCAATGGATGTTAGGCTACCTAGAAATATTGTTAGGTCACCCTGTAAGAGTTTAGGAGTGCCAAGCGAGGCTCCCAGATACCCAGTAAGAATGTAAGAGCACTTGGCTACAAAATCTTGGAAATCCTCCCACGAATCATCGGTTTTAAAGTAAGATCGTGATGTCTCGGGACTGAGGGGCATCAATTAGACAAATATATTAAATCTTTTCCTTCTCTTTATACGCTTTAATTCAGAGGTGAAGACTGAAATGTATTTAATTTCAAGAGTCTCGGGGTGACGCTGCCATGTTCTTCAGCAAATCAGCTTTAATAAAAATCCAATTAAAGATAATATACTGCTAATTATGACGGCTGGGGGATCCAGCGAAGTCAGACCAACTTTCTCTCTCTCTCTCTCTCTCTCTCTCTCTCTCTCTCTCTCTCTCTCTCTCTCTCTCTCTCTCTCTCTCTCTCTTAATAACACCCCTGTGACAGAATCAGCAGTCTATCTGTGTTTCGCGTTTCATTGTATTTAATTGATTTCTTATTGCTGTTGAAGGTAATGGTGCTCCTTATTCTCCCTCGCTGGCTCACTGACTTCTCGTTCGCTCACTGACTTCTCGCTTGCTCGCTCACTCAATAACTTACCTAAGAACATGAGAATGTAGGAACACTGCAGCAGCACTACTAGCCCATACTAGGCAAGTTCTCAAAACCAACCATTCTAATCTAATTGTCTAACCTTTACCCAAAGCCACCAAAGAATTCGCTTCAATAACTCTGGTGCTCATCAAACCCAGCCTTAATCTCTTTTTAAACCCACCCAAGGTAGGTTTAATCTTTTAAAACCTACCCAAGGTTTCAGCTTCTATAACTATACTTAGAAGAGTGTTCCACTCATCCACAACTCTGATAACAAGTACGTTCCTACGTCCTTTCTAAATCAAAATTAATCTATTTTTAATAAATTTTTCCTTGTTGATTCGATATCCTGGGTAATTTATTTATATCGTCTGTGTTTATGTCTGTCTTCCAGACATAAACACTGTGGAAATAAATGGTATAAAATACCGACACAATGGAAATATAAACACAAATGCAGTATAATGTGATCCTTTATTGACAACGTTTCACCCACACAGTGGGCTTTTTCAAGTCACACACAGATCCGTGTGTGACTTGAAAAAGCCCACTGTGTGGGTGAAACGTTGTCAATAAAGGATCACATTATACTGCATTTGTGTTTATATTTCAAGACATAAACACTATATTGTGTTGAAAATGGTATAAAACACCAACAAGTTGAAGATAAACGTTTTGCCTACACAGTAGACTTCGTCAGTCAAATACAGATGATGTCCACCTTGGAAGAATAGTGTTTGAGGTGGTCAGTCCCTCAACCTGGAGAAGAGTTCAGCTCCATATCGAGCTGATAGAGGTTGATGGACTGATTACATCAGCTTTATTTCATTGATGCACCTGCTGCCTCTGTATTCGACCGAAGAAGTCTACAGTGTGGTCGAAACGTTTCAACAGTAAAGATTCCCAACTTTTGCACATGTGTCTTAATCATCAACTATCTTCATGTACTCATTAGCACATTAACACTGTCGTTCACTCACTAGCACATTAACACTGTCGTTCACTCACTAGCACATTAACACTGTCGTTCACTCACTAGCACATTAACACTGTCGTTCACTCACTAGCACATTAACACTGTCGTTCACTCACTAGCACATTAACACTGTCGTTCACTCACTAGCACATTAACACTGTCGTTCACTCACTAGCACATTAACACTGTCGTTCACTCACTAGCACATTAACACTGTCGTTCACTCACTAGCACATTAACACTGTCGTTCACTCACTAGCACATTAACACTGTCGTTCACTCACTAGCACATTAACACTGTCGTTCACTCACTAGCACATTAACACTGTCGTTCACTCACTAGCACATTAACACTGTCGTTCACTCACTAGCACATCAACACTGTCGCTCACTCACTAGCACATTAACACTGTCGTTCACTCACTAGCACATTAACACTGTCGTTCACTCATTAGCGCATTAACACTCTGTCGTTCACTCACTAGCACATTAACACTCTCTGTTGTTCACTCATTAGCACATTAACACTGTCGTTCACTCACTAGCACATTAACACTGTCGTTCACTCATTAGCACATTAACACTCTCTGTCGTTCACTCATTAGCACATTAACACTGTCGTTCACTCACTAGCGCATTAACACTCTGTCGTTCACTCGTTAGCACATTAACACTCTCTGTGGTTCACTCACTAGCTCATTAACACTGTCGTTCACTCATTAGCACATTAACACTCTCTGTCGTTCACTGACTAGCACATTAACACTGTCGTTCACTCACTAGCACATTAACACTGTCGTTCACTCACTAGCACATTAACACACTCTGTCGTTCACTCATTAGCACATTAACACACACTGTCGTTCACTCACTAGCACATTAACACTGTCGTTCACTCACTAGCACATTAACACTGTCGTTCACTCAGCACATTAACACACACTGTCGTTCACTCACTAGCACATTAACACTGTCGTTCACTCACTAGCACATTAACACTGTCGTTCACTCACTAGCACATTAACATTCTCTGTCATTCACTCACTAGCTCATTAACACTGTCGTTCACTCACTAGCACATTAACACTTTCTGTTGTTCACTCACTAGCGCATTAACAATCTCTGTCGTTCACTCACCAGCACATTAACACTCTGTCGTTCACTCACTGGCACATTAACACTGCCGTTCACTCACTAGCTCATTAACGCTCTCTGTCGTTCACTCAATAGCACATTAACACTGTCGTTCACTCACTAGCGCATTAACACTGTCGTTCACTCACTAGCACATTAACACTCTGTCGTTCACTCACTAGCACATTAACACTGTCGTTCTCTCACTAGCACATTAACACTCTCTGTCGTTCACTCACTAGCGCATTAACACTGTCGTTCACTCACTAGCGCATTAAGAACATAAGAACATAAGAAAGGAGGAACACTGCAGGAAGCCTGTTGGCCCATACTAGGCAGGTCCTTTACAATTCATCCCAATAACAAAACATTTGCCCAACCCAATTTTCAATGCCACCCAAGAAATAAGCTCTGATGTGAAAGTCCCACTCAAATCCAACCCCTCCCACTCATGTACTTATCCAACCTAAATTTGAAACTACCCCCGAAACTCTCTCCAGGTAAACTCCAGGTAAACCCAAAGTCCCAGCCTCAATAACCCAACTAGGTAGACTGTTCCACTCATCAACTACCCTATTTCCAAACCAATACTTTCCTATGTCCTTTCTAAATCTAAACTTATCTAATTTAAATCCATTACTGCGGGTTCTCTCTTGGAGAGATATCCTCAAGACCTTATTAATATCCCCTTTATTAATACCTGTCTTCCACTTATACACTTCGATCAGGTCTCCCCTCATTCTTCGTCTAACAAGTGAATGTAACTTAAGAGTCTTCAATCTTTCTTCATAAGGAAGATTTCTAATGCTATGTATTAATTTAGTCATCCTACGCTGAATGTTTTCTAACGAATTTATGTCCATTCTGTAATATGGAGACCAGAATTGAGCTGCATAATCTAGGTGAGGCCTTACTAATGATGTATAAAGCTGCAGTATGACCTCTGGGCTTCTGTTGCTTACACTTCTTGATATAAATCCCAGTAATCTATTTGCCTTATTACGTATGCTTAGGCATTGCTGTCTTGGTTTAAGGTTGCTGCTCACCATAACCCCCAAGTCCTTTTCGCAATCTATATGGCTAAGTTCTACATCATTTAACTTATAAGTACTAGGGTTATGGGCACTCCCGAGCTTCAGTACCTTGCATTTATCTACATTGAACTGCATCTGCCACTTTTCTGACAAAGAATAGAGTTTGTTTAAATCCTCCTGAAGTTCCATAACATCTACGTTTGAATCAATTATCCTACCTATCTTTGTGTCATCGGCGAATTTGCTCATATCACTAGTAATTCCCTCATCAAGATCATTGATATATATTATAAACAACAACGGGCCCAAGACTGATCCCTGTGGAACGCCACTTGTTACAGATCCCCACTCGGATTTAACCCCATTTATGGACACTCTGCTTCCTGTCAGTGAGCCATGACTCGATCCACGAGAGCACTTTTCCCCCAATGCCATGAGCTGCCACTTTCTTTACCAGTCTATGGTGCGGAACTCTATCAAAAGCCTCACTAAAATCTAAGTAAATAATATCAAATTCTTTATCGTGGTCAACAGCGCATTAACGCTCTATCGTTCACCCACTAGTACATTAACACTCTCTGTCGTTCACTCACTAGCGCATTAACACTCTGTCGTTCACTCACTAGCACATTAACTCTCTTCGTCGTTCACTCACTAGCGCATTAACACACTCTGTCGTTCACTCACTAGCACATTAACACTGTCGTTCACTCACTAGCACATTAACACTGTCGTTCACTAGCACATTAACACTGTCGTTCACTCACTAGCGCATTAACACTCTGTCGTTCACTGACTAGCACATTAACTCTCCGTTGTTCACTCCTAGCGCATTAACACACTCAGTCGTTCACTCACTAGCGCATTAACACGCTTCGTCGTTCACTCACTAGCGCATTAACTCTCTCCGTCGTTCACTCGCTCCCACATCAGTTTACCAGATCACGAAGGATACGGGTGTATACAATATTAGACTTGATATAATCACGCTAAATTACATTTGCTTAGCTTCCTGTATTCAGTAAGTAGAATTAGCGGGGAACTTGCTCCGACTGGCAGTAATCATTATATCATCGAGTAATTACCGAACAACGAATTATTTCGGTCGTAATTTAGAGAAAAAAAAATAAAAGAAAAAACAGTTTATGTCACGTCTTAGGTAAAAAAAAAAGTGATAGAGAAAAAAATAAATTGAAATGAAGATTGCACGAATGTAATCTGGGGCAGTATTTATCACTGAAGTCAACGGAGCCATTTATCATTGACGTCAAAGGAAGTGGTTAACAGAGAATTCAACGGATGTGCTTTAAACATATAGGTGAAGCAGCCTTGCTGTCAACAGTAGCGTTATTTTCTCAAGTGTTAAGTAGTTTGTATTACCTGGGGTTATTTAATGGAAGATTGTCTTCCATTAAGTGATTGTGATGTCACACTCCATAAGCCTGCAAACATCATAGTTTAAATAACTGACTGCATCATACTCACCAGGTGTAGGCACTGTGCTTTCCACCTCAAGAACCAACCCTCCTTCAAAATGTGCTTTCCACCTCAAGAACCAACCCTCCAGGAATGTAGTCTGCCTAACCAATTTCCCTGAGACCCTACATAAATGTTATCTTGCTTTCATTCTGATGTAACATGCTCACACACTCCTGCTCGATACTCGTGCATCTACCATTTAAAGCCTCTTCCACACCCTCCCTCAAGCCCTTCCTTGGACGAGCCCTACTCCGCTTGCCTTCCATCCATGATTTAAAGACCTTTGTTATCCTGTTCTGTTAGTTCCCTTCAAAACAGTCAAGGCAGTTCCACATCTCTCATACTTTTATTTTTTTTGGGTTCAGTAACCCAACACCGTATTCTAATTTAATTTTGCATAATATTTGCACCATCCATTCTGAAAACCTTTTCTACGACCTCCAGCCTCTTGGCTGCAACGTTTAAAGCCCATACCTCACACCAACATAAACGTGTTGTTATCACTATACTTTGGAACACTGCTTTATTTAGCCGCCATATATAAACTTGTCTTCCCACAGATGCCTCAAAACTGCACCTTTCTTTCTCCACTCGTCTATCCTATGCTTCGCCTTGTCTTTCACGGACCCAAATATCTAAACACATTCACTTCCTCCCTACACTCTCCCTCCAATATAAGGGAAGACTTTTTGTAACTCTCATCACCTTGCTCTTATCAATGGCTACATTTAAATTTCTCTTTTTTACACTCCCTCCCAAACTCTGTCACCAAGCTTTGCAACATCTCTTCTGAAACTCCCAAAAGCACTCCGTTATCAGCAAAAAGCAAATATAGCAACTGCCACTTCGCATGAGTCTTGTTATCGTTTGACTTCCCCTCACCTCTCCTCAGCTGCCTAGCATTCACTTCTTTTATAACCCCAGTAATATATTAAACAATCAAGGTAACATAACACTTACCTGTCTAAGGAATGTTTCATGCATTAAAGCTTAAAACTGCTTTTAGTAACATTCCAGTTATTCCATTTACAACATCTGACATATTGGTTCCCAATCCACCCTATAAGTCTTTTCTATAGACATACACACGACAAACGGTTCCACACTCTAAGCATATATGCTTCAAATGTAAACACTTGGTATATACATCCTCTATCCTTATTAAATCATTGTTCTTTTGCTGTCCAATATACTGTTTTTCCCCACATTCTTTCAGTAACTAGATGTGTGACCCCATCAACATCAATGTACACAAAATAAATAGAAGAGAAAGCGTGGAAACTACTTAGAATGCACTTTAGAATTAGCATTGGAAATTTGATGTCAGTATGAAGAGGGATACACAAGTTATCACATGTAAATTATTCTTCCATTTTCTTCAAAAATGAAAAGTAGCAAATTAGACGCTACACATTTCAGAACCCAAAATTCAAACCTTCTCAGAGTTTAAACTATTGAGTAGAGAAATTTTCCTACTTACCGCACAGAGACCAAAACCCCCTGAAAATACACCAGCACTTAGTGTGTAACCCCTACAAAACTTGGAACCCCAGATTGCAGGTTCTTGAAGGTTTGTAGGCAATCAGAGGATTCATATTTAAATATTCTCATTTTCTTATTAAAGTTAATAGACTGGCACCTTCACCACCATCAGTCAATCTAATCTTCTCTGAGATGCTAAGATGCTAGTCAACCTTCCTATACTTATCCCTGTAATTAACCAGTTCTGCTACACGTTGCTAACTCTGCTGTACATAGACTGTTAATAATAATAATAATTATTATTATTATAAATAATAACATTAATAATATTATTATTTATATTATTATTATTATTATCGTCACATTAAACAGAACTGGTGCTACACTTAACTGTCCTGCTATACTTAGCAGTACTGCTAAACTCTGTCAGCCTTGTTAAAGTTCGCCAGCGTAGCTGAACACGTTGATCACTGTTGAAAGTTGCGAAGCGTGAGGCGGAACATAAGCTTGTGCAGAGTCCTGGAACCCTTCACCAGACCGACATGACAGATGTCAAGCTATGTCGAGTCTTGCAAGCCAGAAGCCTGGTGTCCTAAACAGGTGTCTTAAATAAGGTGTCCTAAGGATATCTTAAATAAGGTAACCTAAACAGGTGCCTTAAATAAGGTGTCCTAAGGATATCTTAAATAAGGTGTCCTAAGGATATCTTAAATAAGGTGTCCTAAGGATATCTTAAATAAGGTGTCCTAAGGATATCTTAAATAAGGTGTCCTAAGGATATCTTAAATAAGGTAACCTAAACAGGTGCCTTAAATAAGGTGTCCTAAGAATATCTTAAATAAGGTAACCTAAACAGGTGCCTTTAAATAAGGTATCCTAAACAGGTGCCTTAAATAAGGTGTCCTAAACAGGTACCTTAAATAAGGTGTTTTAAATAAGGTGTCCTTAAAAGGTACCTTAAATAGGTGTAGCAAATATGTGCCTTAAATAAGGTGTCCTGAGCAGTCGGGGGTCAGGATGAGTCAGTCGTGGGTCAGGATGAACCACAGTCGTTTGTCAGGGTGAGTCACAGTCGTGGATCAAGGTGAGTCACAGTCGTGGATCAAGGTGAGTCACAGTCGTGGATCAAAGTGAGTCACAGTCGTGGATCAAGGTGAGTCACAGTCGTGGATCAAGGTGAGTCACAGTCGTGGATCAAGGTGAGTCACAGTCGTGGGTCTGTGTGAGTCACAGTCGTGGGTCTGTGTGAGTCACAGTCGTGGGTCTGTGTGAGTCACGGTCGTGGGTCTGTGTGAGTCACAGTCGTGGGTCTGTGTGAGTCACAGTCGTGGGTCTGTGTGAGTCACAGTCGTGGGTCTGTGTGAGTCACAGTCGTGGGTCTGTGTGAGTCACAGTCGTGGGTCAGGGTGAGTCACAGTCGTGGGTCAGGATGGGCCATAAACACAGAAATTTCCGTGGTAAAATTCCCCTACGCAGCGCATAAATTTCGCGGAGCAGCGTCCAAATTTCCCAGCGCAGTGAATAAATTAACATGAAATTTACCGCTGTAGCGCACAAATTAACTCTAACCGCAGCACAGAATAAATCCTACACCTGTATTTTAAAAGCCTTCAAAGCACAATACTTGTAGACGTCGGCTTAATGGAACCAGTGGAAAATATGTAAAAAATTCATTCCATTAACAATATAAAATAATTAATAATACCAACAGTAAATAGAAAATTAAGATACGTAAAAAAAATTAAATGACGTGGTCACTAGGTATTATACATGTAGGTAGGTATAATGTTTGTCAGGAAACAGGACAAGTGTTTCCTAACGTGGGTCTTGGTTATATGATGACCCACAGTTGGAGATTTTGGTCATCTGACCGAGATCTTCAGCTGACTTATCGGTCCACCTCTTTGAAAATCATGGTTATGATTATAACCATAGTAGTTATATATAATGTCGTGCCGAATAGGTAAAACTTGCGATTTTGATTTAAATAGCAACGCTCTTCTTGCCGAATAAGGCAAGCGAAAATTTGTGTATGCAACAATTTCCCAAAACTCATTCTGAACCTAACGAAAAAAATATATTTCATTTTTGTTTATTATTAAATTGTTGTAAACTTATCTAAAATAGATTTAGTTGAATTAGGCTAAATTAAATTGCCCCTGTTATAATAAGGTTAGGTAAGTTTTCTAAGGCCCTTTTAATACAAAATTATTAATTTCTACATTAGCATAAATGGAAAAAATACCTATCTTTAAACGTGTAAGAGAAATATGACATAATATTAAGACATAATTTAGCAAAGAATAACACTATAATCTGAGTTAGCATGTGGCAGTTTGCTAATTGTATAGAATATTATTTAATAGAAATGGATTTTCTTTAAAAAAATCGTAGAGGATTGTAGATTTTTTTAAGTAGAATTGTACTGCGAAAAGATAAAAAGGAAGTACGTAACTCAAAGTAATTAATAAATGTTTCCTCACTGGCATAGCGTATCTATCTGATAGATTTTTTTTCTCCATCCGTAGTAGATCAGAGTAAAATATGTGGTAGATTTCGGGAAAACTTTAAGGGGCCAGTAGGGCAATTTTCCGCGAGCGCGCTCAACAAAAAATCGAAAAATTATGGAAATTGAGTTATATATACAGAAAAATAGCTTATCTCTTTGGCAACACAATAGTACCAGAATGAATGTTCTACGACGTTTCTATCAGAGTAAAATATGTGGTAGATTTCGGGAAAACTTGAATTAGCCACGAATAATCCATTATTTTAAGAGTGTACGATTTTCTTTTTTTTTTTTTTTTTGGCTCTAGAACACAGCGAAGGGAAATAGTTTAAGTGAGGGAATGTTCAACACCTCGGTATGTACTGTCTCTTAAGTGCTTTGATGCTGTTGAAGGGTTCTTGATTCCTACAACTGGAGCTACCCACACCTGATTACCCCCATTTCCCAGATACTGTAAGATACTTTTGGGTTTTGACGTCTTTCTATGTTAATGGAGATGGTTAGGTAAGTTTCGTCAGGAAACAGGACAAGTGTTTCCTGACGCAGGTCTTAGTCATATGATGACCCACCGTTGGAGCTTTGGGTTATCTGACCGAGGCCTTCCGCTGGCTTACCGGTCCACCCCTTTAAAAATTATGGTCAGTTATAACCATTTACTAATATTATTAATGGGGATGATAATGATAGGAGCATACAAACTAGTAGGACAAGAGGACGCATCATTTTACTTACAACGACGAGAGGAGAGTTAATGCTGGAGTAGCTACCTACACCTGTAGAGGAATTACGTCTAACGTAAGGGGTCGGCGAACGAATTTGTGTACAGCGAAATTATCAACTAGATTTGAAATTTCACAAAATCCGGAAAAACGCGAGGAACATTAAAATTCAAAATAGTTTATTGAATACTGAAAAATATGTATTATACGCGATAAAAGAATTTTAAAAATAAGACACAAAATTAACAATAATAAAATGAAAAATAAACTTCAAGAAAAAAATAGTAGAAGACAAATTTAATGAAAATCTCATTAAGGAACTAAAGAATTTCAGTGAAAATATTTTCATTTCAGGTTTTGGATCAATGATGATGTTTCATTTTTGATACATCATCAAAATTAGGGCTTTTTGATGTCAGAGAAATTTGAATACTGTCTTCGGCGTTCAGCTGATTTCTGGAGTTTGTTTTTAAGTTAATGACAAGAGGAAAATCCTTGTTCGCAAAGACAAGTACTTGCAAATGGCAACCATATTTTTATTGCTTCCTCGTGTGCAATTTTGAAAGCCTTTGCAGCTTCTGACATCCAAAAAATGGACAGGTCTGCATTGTTCTGAAATTCAATGTGTGTTTCACTGCTGGAGCGTAGCTCAAGAAGTGCCTCTTCCAATCCTTCAGGTTCTTCTGGCACATCAGCAATTTCACACTTGAAGGGATTCACAACCCAACTCACAGTATGTGAATCAAAATGTGAAAAGTAATCAGAGAGCTGCTTTCTAAATTTGGTAAGATGCCCTATAACTGCAGGCAGAGACAATTACTGAAAGCGAGATATGACACTAGGCCAAAAGTTAGGTGATGGTGTGTCAACAATAGGATGTGAAGTTGTCGTGCCGGCTCCCGAGTCACTGCGGACACTCGCGGTGTTGCCAGCCGCTGCAGTCCTTACCCATTTTACATCATTGCCAACTTAAGAAGTGATCCCTACAAATTAGATTTTTAATTTTATTAAGATACTACAAATTATTTGTTTGAAAAAATATAACTTTCATAATATGCCTCGTTTATTAAACAAATTTTTGTGCAGTTTTATGTATATGTTTACTGAGCCTTCATTACCCCCGGGATTTTTCACTTTTGTAATTTACCCAAGTTCTCCGACCCCTGCATAATGCAATGGCCCATCTAATGCAAGATGAGTACTCTTCCATACGTGTATTTAATTATCTATATTAAGGTAATCACATGCAGTACTTACCTGGAGTCTACTTGCATGTCGTTCTGAGGGGCAACGCCCCCGCAGCCCAGTCGTAGACCAGGTCTCTCGGTGAATCAACTAGGCTGTTACTGCTGGCGGCACGCAGTCCAGTATACGAACACCAGCTAGGCTGATCGGGCACTGACTTTAGGAATCAGTCCAGTTTCCGCTTGAAGGTGCCCAGGGGTCTGTTGGTAATTTTCCTTACGTATAATGGGAGGCTGTTGAACTGTCATGGGCTCTGGACACTCAATGTTTTCTCTTAGTGTGCTCGTGGCACCCTTACTTTGTATTTTGGTTACGTTACACTGTCTGCTTTTGATTTCGTAGGAAGTGATTTCTGTGTGCAAATTTGAGATCCGTCTCTCTAGGATTTTCCAGGTGAAGATTATGATGCATCTTCCTCGTCTGCGGTTCAGGGAGTACAGGTGAAGGTATTTCACACGTTCCCTGTAATTAAGATGTTTGACTGAAGGTTCTCTGTTAATTCTCGATTATGTGCGATTTCATCTGCCTTGAAAGGGAGTGTTAGTGTATAGCAGTAGTCCAGCCACGCCAGCCATCATTGGCGTGGCATCCCTTGTTTTGAAAGTTGTCATTATCTGTCCCATCATTTTTCTCGCAGATGTGATAGTGACACTGTTGTGATCCCTGAAGGTGAGATCCTGTGACGTTAACACTTCCGATTCCTTCACATTTGTTTCTCGTTCTATTGTGTGTTTAGAATTTGAAGTATACTCCGTTCTAGCTATTATTTCCTCAGTAACAATGTATATGAGCTGTCTCCAATGTAAACAAAGAATGAAAAAATTACCTACAGTATAACACGTTTCTCACGCATCACTATATAGACCAGAGCAAAAATTATTTCTCTTAAAATTCACAGTTATTCTAAAAATCTCTCTTGTAACACAGAATAAGTCCCTAAAATCTTTTCTTGAAACCCATCAAACACAGGAACATTCAGTGATGATAAACTCGGCGCAATAAACTAAAGCTCCATTAATGTGATGGGTGGCGCTTGGTGCAATAAATTGCAAGGAGGCACTTATTACACCTGAGAGACCATGACACTAAAAAAAGGAGTGATTGTATGGTGCTGTCACTGTTCCTAGCTTTTTGTGTGAATGGTGCTGCCATTGTTCCTGGTTTGTGTGTTTGTGTATAGTACTGTCGTTGTTCCTACTTTGTGTGTCTGCGTATGTAACCGTCAGTGTTCCTGTTTAGTGTAAGTGATTGTTACTGCGGTTGTCATTGCCGTGCTTAGTGTATTCTACGGTCGTTGTTTCTTGCTTTTGTGTTTACGGATGTGACTATCAGAGTTCCTAGTTTGTGGTCGTGACTGTCAGTGTTCCTAATTTGTGTGTTTCCGACACCTTTTCTAAACTGTATGTCAGTGAATATTGCTGTCATAGTTTCAACCTTGTGTATTTGTAGTGTTCACGGAGTGGACGACAGTATTCTCACTGGTACATATTCGTGGCTCTCTCTTGTTGCTTAACACTGCGAGGCTCACTGTTGTCAGCGCCATTTTGAAACGCTGCCGTGTTTGTTGTGGTGAACTTTCACAAATCATTACGAATAAAATATCGTGAAAGGAACAATACTCAGATAATCCCGCACTTTAGGGGATCGAAGCGTCTTCATAAGTTCCAGTCTTCTAAGTGAGGGTCATTTGTGTATTTAACAAATCGTGAAACGTTGTCCCACTGAAGGCGTGTTATACAACAAGTCTCTCTATTACTCTCATCAGTATGTTATTTGCCTTTATTGATATTTTGATAAAACACCTTCACTTGCATTAAACGGTAAAGAACAACCTAGACTGAATATTCTGTCTCAGGAACATGTAAGATGACAGGTCACTCCTAGAAATTTATACTTGCCTTCTGTATACACTTGAATTCCTTGTGATTTCCAAGAGTTCTTATACCTAGCTAGCTGGCCTAGTGGCTAACGCATCGGCCTGGAGTTATACGACTCTGATAGCGGGTTCTAACCCCACCCGTGGTATGGTTTGTTTGCAATCGTGTCATTACGATTTCGTGAGTCATGGTTCTTATTTCTGTATTGCATCTTGTCCAGTTTAGGAAGTGTGATCTGAAACCAGGATGCGAAGGGGAGGAGGGGCGACGATCCCTAGGATCATTAATGAATATCGATAGTTAAATGTATACACGTCTTAGTCACTGGTGGTTTATTCTTCAGAAACAGTAAAGTGTCTACTGATGCTGATCTTGATCAGATGATGACTCACTCAGTAATTAGACAGCCGATGTTGTATTGATGCTGCGAATCATTGATTAAGCAACTGATTTCTTGAATAATAGAATTTAAGGCTAATCGACTACTCGAGCATCATCTAGGCTTCGTGTGATCTATTACCCACCAGACGAAAATTCTTTACGCCCTAAAAGGGGAATTTAAGGTAAATTCTAAGTTTTTTTTTTTTCAAAAAAAACCAGCAATATCCCACCGAGGCAGAATAGCCTAAAAAGAAAAACGAATGTTTTTCTTTTTAAATTTCGTAATTTATACAGGAACCCCTTGCTCCTAAATTCTAAGTATACATGAGTAATTAACAGATCAAGTCGGACAGAAATGTCATCAAAAATTTCATTTGAATTTAATCTTAGCGCAAACATCTGCTGGTTTACCGGTGCTGTAAACCCAACGGTCAGCACCTCCTGGTTTACCCATGCTGGAAACCCAAGGGTCAGCACCTCCTGGTTTACCGAAGCAGGCATTTCTAACTCATTTAAAAAACAAACATAAGAACATAAGAATAGAGGAGCACTGCAACAGGACTACTGGCCCATACGAGGAAGATCCTTCTACAAAAACCAATCATTCCCACCCACCTATTTGTCCAACTCTTTTAAAGCTACGCAAGAATTTGCTTCACTACCTCAGGTACTGATAACATTGAACATTAAAATGGTATAAAATACCGACAGGTTGTTAGGTAAGACACATATGCAACAGTTAGGTATCTTTATTATGAAACGTTTCGCCTACACAGTAGGCTTCTTCAGTCAAGTACAGAAAAGTTGATAGAAGCAGAAGATACTTGAAGACGATGTAATCAGTCCATCACCCTTAAAGTTTTGAGGTGGTCAGTCCCTCAGTCTGGAGAAGAGCATTGTTCCATAGTATGAAACAATATTGTTTCAGACAACGGAACAATGCTCTTCTCCAGACTGAGGGACTGACCACCTCAAAACTTTAAGGGTGATGGACTGATTACATCGTCTTCAAGTATCTTCTGCTTCTATCAACTTTTCTGTACTTGACTGAAGAAGCCTACTGTGTAGGCGAAACGTTTCATAATAAAGATACCTAACTGTTGCATATGTGTCTTACCTAACAACACTGATAACATTCTCGATCCCTAATCACATAGATAAGCATAACTACACAGTTTTTCACTTATCTGTTACAAGGACTGTAGACGCAAGAGAAAACAATAACTGTGAAACTCGGAAGAATAAACATATAAGCAGTATAATGTACTAATTCATTTACAACGTTTCGCCCACTAGTAGGCTTTATCAGGTCACAAACAGATCTGTTTGTGACTTGATAAAGTCCACTGTGTGGGCGATAACCAACTGTCTCACATGTGTCTTATCAAAGATAACCAACTGTCTCACATGTGTCTTATCAAAGATAACCAACTGTCTCACATGTGTCTTATCAAAGATAACCAACTGTCTCACATGTGTCTTATCAAAGATAACCAACTGTCTCACATGTGTCTTATCAAAGATAACCAACTGTCTCACATGTGTCTTATCAAAGATAACCAACTGTCTCACATGTGTCTTATCAAAGATAACCAACTGTCTCACATGTGTCTTATCAAAGATAACCAACTGTCGCACATGTGTCTTATTAAAGATAACCAACTGTCTCACATGTGTCTTATTAAAGATAACCAACTGTCGCACATGTGTCTTATCAAAGATAACCAACTGTCTCACATGTGTCTTATCAAAGATAACCAACTGTCGCACATGTGTCTTATCAAAGATAACCAACTGTCTCACATGTGTCTTATCAAAGATAACCAACTGTCGCACATGTGTCTTATTAAAGATAACCAACTGTCTCACATGTGTCTTATCAAAGATAACCAACTGTCGCACATGTGTCTTATTAAAGATAACCAACTGTCTCACATGTGTCTTATTAAAGATAACCAACTGTCGCACATGTGTCTTATCAAAGATAACCAACTGTCGCACATGTGTCTTATCAAAGATAACCAACTGTCTCACATGTGTCTTATCAAAGATAACCAACTGTCGCACATGTGTCTTATCAAAGATAACCAACTGTCGCACATGTGTCTTATCAAAGATAACCAACTGTCGCACATGTGTCTTATCAAAGATAACCAACTGTCGCACATGTGTCTTATCAAAGATAACCAACTGTCGCACATGTGTCTTACTCATCAACATGTCGATGAGGCTGATGTTTTCCAGATTTGACCGTTGGTTTATAAAACCAACGGTCGGGGTCTCAGCTAAAGCATCCCAACGTTCCCTGTTTAACATTCTTGGGAGAGTTAGTCTCGTAATGAGACCATTTAAGATAATTAATAATGAATATCATTGTTCATATTATTATTATTATTATTATTATTATTATTATTATTATTATTTATCGAAGCTACTGACTGCCGCCGAGATGTTCATTAGCCACAAACCCATTATTCATTTAGTGTTTATTGGGAGCTTAATTAATGCTGTAAACTTCTACCAGTTATTCATTTACATAATTTTTTTTTATTTCTCCCTCGAGAAATAGATATTATTTTATTGTCTGAGTTGTCATTAAGCTCAAGTTGTGTAGGCTCGATCCATCGTCTCCTAATCAAGGGATAAGCCAAATAATTCTTGCTGTGTGCTTCCGCGGGCTGCATTATCATTATTATTATGATTAATATTATTATTAAGAATGTTAGCTCCAATTTCTTTGATTAAGAGCTTTTGAACAGGATAAAGGCAACTCCACCGATACCTTCACAGCTTCTGTTTATGTAAGGGCGGGGCAAGGAGCTACAATAAGACTCGACCCTTGCACCCACAGATAGGTAAGTACATTTGCTCACATGCAAACTCACGAGAATACATATGCATACACATACACAAATGCACATGCATGTATACATACACAAATGCAAATATGTACATACACACTCACAAGATTACATACACTCGTACATATAAATTCGCAACATCCAAAAAAGGGTGAATAAGTACATGTGACCATACGCAGGCACATATATACATGTGGAAAAAGGCACTTATGTACATTTCAGGGCATTTTGAGGAAACGTTTCGCCGAGGAACGTTTCCTCTAATAAATGTCCTGATCTGGATATAAATGTCTTTTTCCACATCTTTGGGTATCATCATAACATTTATATGCACATGTGTACGTTGAAATGTTTTCGATGTAATAAAATTTCATCATAACTCTGTACACTGATCGCTTAGGGATACCTTTTTCTGATCGCTGAGGTATACCTTTCTCTGAACGCTCAAGAATAAGACCTTTCTCAGTTCGCTCAGGTATACCTTTCTCTGAACGCTCAAGAATAAGACCTTTCTCAGTTCGCTCAGGTATACCTTTCTGGGATATCTCAAGGATACCTTTCTCGGATCGTTCAGGTATACCTTCTCGGATCGCTCAGTGACCAAAAGGCATCTATCACCTCTAATACTGTACCGGATCAGCTTAGTTCGGCCAGAATCATACCTCATTACCAGAAAAACAGTAGATGGGATGAAAGTAACTACCGGCCCTTCGGTATACTCAGCTGTACCTTCAAAAATCTAAGAGAAAACAGTAATATCACTAAGTAGTTAAGTATCTGTATAAACCAATAACATATACATAATTACCAGTTAGGTTCAATGATCTCATTCAACGGATATTTCCTTAATTGCACAAGACTTACAAAAGGTTCTTGATACAGTTAACATGTATTATGTAAGAATAAAAATTACAGAGGCTACGTAGAATTGCTTATAATTTAGTCAGACAACAAGAAGCAAATTGTGAAAGTCAGTAATTCAGTATCTAAACTCTTGCTCAAAGCATCTGAAGTTCCTCTGGTAATATCTTAGGGCCCACCCACTCTCTGAAGTTCCTCTGGTAGTATCTTAGGGCCCACCCACTCTCTGAAGTTCCTCTGGTAATATCTTAGGGCCCACGCATTCTCTGAAGTTCCTCTGGTAATATCTTAGGGCCCACCCACTGTCTGAAGTTCCTCTGGTAATATCTTAGGGCCCACCCACTCTCTGAAGTTCCTCTGGTAATATCTTAGGGCCCACCCACTCCCAAAAGTTCCTCTGGTAATATCTCAGGGCCCGTCCACTCTCTGAAGCTCCTCTGGTAATATCTTAGGGCCCACGCATTTTCTGAAGTTCCTCTGGTAATATATTAGGGCCCACCCACTCTCTGAAGTTCCTCTGGTAATATCTTAGGGCCCACGCTTTCTCTGAAGTTCCTCTGGTAATATCTTAGGGCCCACCCACTCTCTGAAGTTCCTCTGGTAATATCTTAGGGCCCACCCACTCTCTGAAGTTCCTCTGGTAATATCGTAGGGCCTACCCACTCTCTGAAGTTCCTCTGGTAATATCTTAGGGCCCACCCACTCCCTAAAGTTCCTCTGGTAATATCTTAGGGCCCACCCACTCCCTAAAGTTCCTCTGGTAATATCTTAGGGCCCACCCACTCCCAAAAGTTCCTCTGGTAATATCTTAGGGCCCACCCACTCCCAAAAGTTCCTCTGGTAATATCTTAGGGCCCACCCACTCTCTGAAGTTCCTCTGGTAATATCTTAGGGCCCACCCACTCCCTAAAGTTCCTCTGGTAATATCTTAGGGCCCACCCACTCCCTAAATTTCCTCTGGTAATATCTTAGGGCCCACCCACTCCCTAAATTTCCTCTGGTAATATCTTAGGGCCCACCCACTCCCAAAAGTTCCTCTGGTAATATCTCAGGGCCCGTCCACTCTCTGAAGCTCCTCTGGTAATATCTTAGGGCCCACGCATTTTCTGAAGTTCCTCTGGTAATATCTTAGGGCCCACCCACTCTCTGAAGTTCCTCTGGTAATATCTTAGGGCCCACCCACTCCCTAAAGTTCCTCTGGTAATATCTTAGGGCCCACCCACTCCCAAAAGTTCCTCTGGTAATATCTCAGGGCCCGTCCACTCTCTGAAGTTCCTCTGGTAATATCTTAGGGCCCACGCATTCTCTGAAGTTCCTCTGGTAATATCTTAGGGCCCACCTACTCTCTGAAATTCCTCTGGTAATATCTTAGGGCCCATCCACTCTCTGAAGTTCCTCTGGTAATGTCTTTGGGCCCACCCACTCCCTGAAGTTCCTCTCGTAATATCTTAGGGCCCACCCACTCTCTGAAGTTCCTCTGGTAATATCTTAGGGCCCACCCACTCCCTAAAGTTCCTCTGGTAATATCTTAGGGCCCACCCACTCTCTGAAGTTCCTCTGGTAATATCTTAGGGCCCACCCACTCCCAAAAGTTCCTCTGGTAATATCTCAGGGCCCGTCCACTCTCTGAAGTTCCTCTGGTAATATCTTAGGGCCCACGCATTCTCTGAAGTTCCTCTGGTAATATCTTAGGGCCCACCCACTCTGAAATTCCTCTGGTAATATCTTAGGGCCCATCCACTCTCTGAAGTTCCTCTGGTAATGTCTTAGGTCCCACCCACTCTCTGAAGTTCCTCTGGTAATATCTTTGGGCCCACCCACTCCCTGAAGTTCCTCTGGTAATATCTTAGGGCCCACCCACTCCCTGAAGTTCCTCTGGTAATATCTTAGGGCCCACCCACTCTTTCTGTTCTATGCAAATGACATGCTCGTTAATATTAAATACGTACTTATAGTTTATGCAGATGAAGGTGCACTCCTTGTGTCGGGAAAACCCCACGGGATATACGTAGTTGAGGTGTTTACGCAGGAACCGGAGTCGTGCAGGCAGTAGTTAATTGATAACAATGTAACGCTGAACCTTGGTAAAACAGGAACTGTGTGCTTTGGTCCAAAATGTAAATCTGAGGGAGTCAGTAATTTTATTATATTCTGTAATGATGAATATATCACAACATTAACTTCTATGAGACATCTTGGAATATTCTTTGATCCATGCATGTCAGGTGAGCTTACAGTTTCCGGTGTATTAAAAGAAGTGAATGCCAGGTTTAATTTCAGTCACGCAAGACACTACGTCCAACTCTTATGTAATGCCATGTTGATTACTCCTATTGTTCATAATACCCTATCCCGTCAAAAAAAAAGTTAAAAAGACTACAAATCATCCCAAATAAGATGGCGAGATTCATCCTGGAGCTGTGTCCAAGACGTCCTGCAGGTTTGGATGAACTGCAGAAACTGCTAATGATAAAATTGAGAGCTGGAGAGATGCTGCTGAAGCTTAACTATGTATACAAAAGTGCTACCAACCAGTATCTTATGCGTATTAACAGAGACCCAAATAGGAGAAATCCCATTATTTGACTTACCGTATTTTCCGGCATATAAGGCGTGCTTTTTTTCCTTCAAAAATCTTGGAAAATCACCCTGCGCCTTATATACTCAAGGTCAGGGTCAAGGGTAGGTTTTGGGTTATGCTTTAGCAGTTGTTTACTAACGTTACGTTACAACTGCTTGAAAACATCGTGTCAGCAAGCAACCGACACTCGTGCGCCTTATATGCCGGAAAATACGGCAATTGATTTCGTTTTAATTCTACATAATGTGTTGTAATACAAATGAGTTCCGATGTCAGTGTACCCTCATGACTTACAAAAATCATATATGTTATGTATATTATTGCCTAGATAAAGATAAAAGCATACTAAATGTGGCAGCAGTTGAATTGCAGGGGCGTAGTGAAGCAGAAGTCGGTAGTGTCGTCTAAGATTCGAATGTAGTAGCCCCAACAGGGGGACCACTGCCTTATCGGTCGGACTCATTAATCTCAGAGTTTAAAGGAGTTGTTGCAGCCTCCTATGCAACACTGAGGTCACTTTCAATGTTTGAACGTTACCTGAGATGCCTAAACACCGTGCTCCTCGTCACGATTAGTTTTATAAATTTTCTTAGTAATAGTTAAATAGAATCCCTGAATCCCTACTCTAGCAGAAAGAGGAATATGGTACAAAGAGTATTGGTATCCCACGCACGATGTTGGAGGACTAGCTTACTCTAGGAACTTGAGGCTTAATGTAATCCCGTGGAAAGTTGGAATCCATGCATACATTGTTAAAGTTGGAAGACTGGCTGCACTAAGCCTGGCTTTGGATAGAATCTTTCATACTAAGTTAAACAGCATGTGCTGGTCATGACAACCTCTACCAGATCGTGCATGAGGCAAAATTTTTCGGACCATGATATACATGGCCTCACTGGCGGAAGTCTTCGTGAGTAAGCTCTACACTATTTGTACATCCAGTAAGGTTGAGTGTACACCCTTTCAGCGTACACTTCTTGATGAAGGGTGTACATCCTTTCATGTTCACCCCCTGAAGAAGCGAATGCACTCTCTCGCAGAGCATTACACTTCACTTCATGTACACTCACTGAGAAAGCTTGTGCACCACCCGAGGGAACACGTACACACCCTAAAGGAGCATATAGACACAGGAACCTGTGTGCACATGCAGCTTGCTGGGGTCAAAGGGGAAGCTAAGTTATGTTTACCCCGTATATGACGACTCTTCCATAAATCTTGACGTCTCACTGGAAGGACTGGCTTGCTTGTTCCTCTAGTAAGTCACGTCTGATCCCTCGCGGCACGAGCGTGATGCGAGTTCCACAGGTAAAAGTCCCTCAAGGTAGAGTGACAGGTAGGCGTACACTTGTCACGGGGGCACACCCGTGACGGGTGTACGCACAGGTGTCACGAGGTACACCCGTCACGTGGTACAAGGGTTCCACATCAGTGCAGCATCCTCAAGAACTGGTTGCACATATAGGACGAAATGCGCTCTCGAAGAGTCTATGTTATCGAATACCACTCTCATATTTGCAGTTTATCCTGCGTTGTTGATATTTTTCTATTTCCGTGCACTTCGAGAAAAAGATCTGAATGAGCAGTTAATCTCTGGTTTTTTTCCTTTAACGGTTTCCATGAGAATTTTGTCTAGAGAATACATACCCTGTGGTCTTCCCCATTCCCTTATCTTCCAGCTTCATAACTTTATTTTAATTTTCAGTAACCATTATTGGACCAATCCTGAAGTCTGCCTGGATCAGTGGTTCTAAACCTATCACAGCTGGTCCTTATCTCCACGCCCTCCCCCCCCTCCCTCTTTCATAAAAAATTCTAAGTGTAAGTAATTAAAAAGTCCTTTTGGTTTAAATAGGAAAAGTGAGAAATAAGCTTTCATTCTTTACAATTTTTAACTATTCAGAAGAGTCTGTTTAAGGAGAAACTCACAAATACACAGCATATGTGAAATATATTTAGTTGGATTAGGCTTAATTAAATTGCGCTTGTTAGGTTAGGTAAGTTTTCTATGCTTCTTTTGGTACAAAACCATTAATTTTAATATTAACATAAATGAAAAAAAATATTTCTTTAAATGTATAAGAGAAAGTTTTAGTCACCCCTTACGACACGTGTATGTATATATATATATATATATATATATATATATATATATATATATATATATATATATATATATATATATATATATATATATATATATATATATATATATATATATATATATATATATATATATATATATATATATATATATATATATATATATATATATTATATATATATATATATATATTATATATATATATATATATATATATATATATATATATATATATATATATATATATATATATATGCAATAAGATCACAGTAAACAGGTGATTTTAAATTATGCAAAACAACCACTGTGAAAGAGTAGTGAAATTCCAAGCACTTTCGTGACTACTCACATTCCTTGACAATGTGAGTAGTCACGAAAGCGCTTGGAATTTCACTACTCTTTCACAATGGTTGTTTTGCATGCATATATATATATATACATACATACATACACCTGGAGGTTATTCCGGGGATCAACGCCCCCGCGGCCCGGTCCATGACCAGGCCTCGCGATGGATCAGGGCCTGATCAACTAGGCTGTTACTGCTGGCCGCACGCAGTCCAACGTACGAGCCACAGCCCGGCTGATCGGGCACTGACTTTAGGTATCTGTCCAGCTCTCTCTTGAAGGCAGCCAGGGGTTTATTGGCAATTCCCCTAATGCTTGATGGGAGGCTGTTGAACAGTTTTGGGCCCCGGACACTTATGGTGTTTTCCCTTAGTGTACCAATGGCGCCCCTACTTTTTATTGGGGGCATTTTGCATCGCCTGCCCAGTCTTTTACTTTCGTAGTGAGTGATTTCTGTGTGCAGATTTGGGACCATTCCTTCCAAGATTTTCCAAGTGTAGATTATGATATATCTCTCCCTCCTGCGTTCCAAGGAGTACAAGTCAAGTGCTTCCAAGCGTTCCCAGTAGTTAAGGTGCTTGACAGAACTTATACGTGCAGTAAAGGATCTCTGTACACTTTCTAGATCTGCGATTTCACCTGCTTTGAATGGAGATGTTAATGTACAGCAGTATTCCAGCCTAGAGAGAACAAGTGATTTGAAAAGGATCATCATTGGCTTGGCATCTCTCGTTTTGAATGTTCTCATTATCCATCCTATCATTTTCTTTGCACGTGCGATCGTGGCACTGTTGTGATCCTTGAAAGTGAGATCCTCAGACATTACTACTCCCAGGTCCCTTAAATTATTTTTCCGCTCTATTGTATGGCCGGAGTCAGTAGTATACTCTGTTCTAGTTATTATCCCCTCCAGTTTTCCATAACGGAGTAGTTGGAATTTGTCCTCATTGAACATCATATTGTTTGCCGTTGCCCTCTGGAAAACTTTGTTTATATCTTCTTGGAGGTTAACCGCGTCCTCAGCAGATGACAGCCTCATGCAGATCCTAGTATCATCCGCAAAGGATGATACGGTGCTGTGGTGTATATCTCTGTCTATGTCTGATATGAGGATAAGGAATAAGATGGGGGCGAGTACTGTGCCTTGTGGAACAGAGCTCTTCACTATGGCAGCCTCCGATTTAACTCTGTTGACCACTACTCTTTGTGTTCGATTTGTTAGGAAGTTGAAGATCCATCTCCCCACTTTCCCAGTTAATCCTTTAGCACGTATTTTATGGGCTATTACGCCATGATCGCATTTGTCAAATGCTTTTGCAAAGTCTGTGTATATTACATCTGCATTCTGATTTTCTTCCAGTGCATCCAAGGCCATGTCATAGTGATCCAGTAGTTGTGAGAGGCAGGAGCGACCTGCCCTGAACCCATGTTGCCCTGGATTGTGCAGATTTTGGGAATCCAGGTGATTTGCAATCCTGCTTCTTAGCACTCTTTCAAAGATTTTTATGATGTGGGACGTCAGAGCTATTGGTCTATAGTTCTTAGCTAATGCTTTGCTGCCACCTTTATGGAGTGGGGCTATAGCCTTTGTTTTAAGTGACTTGTGGAATTTCACCCACGTCCAAGCTCCTCCTCCATAGTGTACTTAGGGCACGCGAGAGGGGTTTCTTGCAGTTCTTAATGAAAACAGAGTTCCACGAGTCTGGGCCCGGGGCTGAGTGCATAGGCATGCTGTCAATGGCTTTTTCGAAATCTATCGGAGTTAGGGTAATGTCGGAAATCTGGCATACATTTATGGAGTTTTGAAGCTCATTCATGAAGAAATCATTTGGGTCGTCGATCCTCAGATCAAGTCGTACTGGGATTTCAATATTTCACTCATTTCCTTGTTGTCATCTGTGTAAGTCCCATCCTGTCTGAGTAAGGGCCCGATACTAGATGTGGTATTTGCCTTGTTTTTGGCATATGAGAAGAAATATTTTGAATTTCTTTCAATTTCACTAACAGCTTTAAGCTCCTCCTGCCTCTCCTGGTTCCTGTAAGAGTCATTTAACTTAAGTTCGATAGTTTCCACTTCCCTGGTCAGCGCCTCCTTTCGTGTATCAGATATTCTAGCACTCCTGAGGAGCTCAGTGACTCTTCGTCGTCTTCTGTAGTGGGAGCGTCTTTCTCCAGTTTATTCCTGCTCTCCTTCTTTCTTAGGGGAATATGCCTAGAACATGCTTCGGCTACCAGGAAGTTGATCCTTTCAAGGCACTGGTTTGGATCCATGTCATTTAAGACATCTTCCCAACATGTTTCGTTTAGGACATGGTTTACTTGGTCCCAGTTGATGTTCTTGTTGTTGAAGTTGTATTTTGTGAAGACACCTTCACAGGTACATGCATTCTGCTGATCAGGACCCCTATGCATGTACGTCTGGACTTCGATTAGGTTGTGATCGGAATTAGTTGTTTTTGATATTCTTATGTCTCTTATCAGGTCCTCATTATTTGTGAAGATAAGGTCAAGTGTGTTTTCTAGTTTTGTTGGCTCCACTCTCTGCTGGCTTAAGGTGTGTTTTTCGCAGAGACTTAGTAGCTCATGTGTGTGTGACCTTTCATCTGCGGGGATTGTTTCAGCTATAATATTATTTGCTACATTCTTCCATTTTATATGCCTTACGTTGAAATTACCAAGCAGTAAGATGTTTGGGGATGGAGCTGGAAGGTTTTCCAAACAGTAATCAATTTTCAGTAGCTGTTCCTTGAACTGTTGTGAGGTTGCATCTGGTGGCTTGTATACAACCACAATGACTAGGTTTTGGTTCTCTATCTTTATTGATAGAACTTCAACTATCTCATTTGTGGTGTTCAGCAACTCCGTGCAGATAAGGGACTCTTTGACATACAGGCCAACCCCCCCTTGTTGCCTGTTTTTTCTGTCGCATCTAAAAAGGTTGTAACCACTTATCCATATTTCACTGTCAAAGTGATCTTTTGTGTGAGTCTCTGTGAAGGCTGCATTAGATTCCTCTAGAAGTCCACTGATAAAAGGTATTTTGTTGTTGGTGGATGGCTTAAGGCCCTGTATATTAGCAAATATGAATGAGGTTGTATTCTGTGTTTGTTGGGGGGATTTTGTTATTGGCATCAGTAGTTGTAATTCTGGAGGGCCATGGGTGGCCACTGGCTGCGCCTCCAGTCCAACAAGGCTCCAAGGTGGTGGACTATTTTTGTTATTTCCTTCCATTTATATATATATATATATATATATATATATATATATATATATATATATATATATATATATATATATATATATATATATACATTGATCTGCTTTACCAATCTACCCACACTGGACCAGTGTGGGTAGATTGGTAAAGCACTAGGTCCAGTGTGGGTAGATTGGTAAAGCACTGCGTACCTTGTTCCAAGGTTCGTAGGTTCGAGTCTCCTTCAGCCAGAGATCAGTGTTATATATATATATATATATATATATATATATATATATATATATATATCGTGCCGAATAGGCAGAACTTGCGGTCTTGGCTTAAATAGCAACGCTCATCTTGCCATATAGGACAAGTGAAAATTTGTGTATGCAAAAATTTCGCCAAAATCATTCTGAACCTAACAAAAAAAAATATATTTCACTGTGATCGTTTAGTATTAAATTACTGTAAACGTATTTAAAATATATTTAGTTGGGTTAGGCTAAAATAAATTGCTCTTGTTATAATAAGGTTAGGTAAGTTTTCTAAGATTCTTTTGGTGCAAAATTAAAATTTTTTACATTAAAATTAATGGAAAAAAATATATATATTATATATATATAATATATATATATATATATAATATATATATATATATATATATATATATATATATATATATATATATATATAATTTTAAATGAGTTCTTGCTAATTGACCAGTTTTACATATTCGGCACGACATTATATATATATATATATATATATATATATATATATATATATATATATATATATATATAATGTCGTGCCGAATATGTAAAACTGGTCAATTAGCAAGAACTCATTTAAAATTATATATATATATATATATATATATATATATATATATATATATATATATATATATATATATATATTATATATATATAATTATATTTATATATATTATATATATATATATAATATATATATTTTTTTCCATTAATGTTAATGTAAAAAATTTTAATTTTGCACCAAAAGAATCTTAGAAAACTTACCTAACCTTATTATAACAAGAGCAATTTATTTTAGCCTAACCCAACTAAATATGTTTTAAATACGTTTACAGTAATTTAATACTAAACGATCACAGTGAAATATATTTTTTTTCGTTAGGTTCAGAATGATTTTGGCGAAATTTTTGCATACACAAATTTTCACTTGTCCTATATGGCAAGATGAGCGTTGCTATTTAAGCCAAGACCGCAAGTTCTGCCTATTCGGCACGACATATATATATATATATATATATATATATATATATATATATATATATATATATATATATATATATATATATATATATATGTGTGTGTGTGTGCGTGAAATGTATCATTATAGACAAGAGCGCTTCACCCCTCCAGGTTTACCGTAATCATTGGACATAACGTTTCTCAAAGTCTCCCCAAGAGCGATATCACTAGTTGTCACTTAAATGCAATCGCAATTTACCAAAGGTTAAACCTCTCAACTCTCTCAACTAACTGTTAATCAGCAAATATCAGAATTTATATACAGTGAAATATCTATGAACGAGTCACTGGCAGGGCTGCATCCTCTCTTGTTGCCACCTGCGCAGATAAGACCTTTAAGAATCTTGCTGAGTTAGCTATAAAAATTTATTATTGAACTTACGTTACAACTTGAGTTCTGCTATCCTTATGACTTTAAACTTAACTTACGACAACGAGGTTGATTTCCTGATCATTACTGATTCCGTTGTCACTGAATACATTTAACTTTCATAATAACTGACATGTTTATTGAAGAAACCAGGGATAGATTTGCGAAAGTCAAATATACAGGACTTCACGATTCATGAGGCTTCAGTCTCAGATTTATTCCTATATGATAAGGTTTATAAATTAGCTAAATAAAATATTTAGAAGTGTAATGCAACCTTGGTCCATTCCGAGCATTATAAATATTTGTAGGGAGATAAGGTAAGATAATGTTCTTGATTCTACGGAGAACAATCGAATTGTTGCCTTAAACTCTATGTTAAGCAAGTAGTCAACCTTCTAAGTCACTTTCTACTATATTTCACTTAATTCTCCTCTAACTAAAGATTAAAGAAATAAAATATATAAATCTATGTGACGCTCCAAGGTGTCTTATTAATGAATGTTCAACGACAAAAATGCTAAGCAATCTTAATTTGCCCTGTAATATACCTGGAGGGTGTTGTGGGGGTCAACGCCCCCGCGGCCATGTCCATGACCAAGCCTCGCCGCAAAGTATATTTATATAAATTACAGTATTATGCAAATATTATATACACAAGGGTATTCCTAGTCCCTGTTACTACGTATTTCCAAGTCTGTTGAGTATCTATTGGCTCTCGCACTACCGTAATCAAGTAGCCGCTACCGTCCACAAGATAGCCTAAGGGTGCGCAGTAAACTAGTCCCCAGGGCAACAAAATTCAGTAATAACTGACTAGAATAGTAAATTCTAAATGTTAAATCTGTTATATATTGCTGTCTTCATTATGCTTTGTCGTATAGATTAAGACAATGGTAATATAACACTCTTCACAGTTTAAGTGTACAAAATCCAAAGTCTGAACATAGGAATTAATATACTCCAGATATAATTACTTACCCTAATATTTTGTGTATAATATATCCTGTCCATTATTCTTTTGGGACAAAACGAAATTATCTTCCAAATTATAGGCTTCAGGAGTAAATTCGGATTAGGCAACAACATTTATGGCTCTTAATTGTAACCATTATTCGTAAGTTGTGCAGCCTGTAATGTGATCCATTCTCTTTTATAGTGTCTCATTAAGTCATTAGAAACTACAAATATAAGCCTAACAAATTTCATTACCGTCTATAAGATCAACCTATATTCGCATTTTAACTAATAAGGATGTATACTAATGCTGGTAATTGTGCATGTGTGTGTACTCATTTAGTTGTGGTTGCAAGGGTTGATTCACAGCTCCTGGCCCCGTCTCTTCACTGGTCGCTACTAGGTCGCTCTTCTTTCTGCTCCATGAGCTTTATCATACCTCTTCTTAAAACTATGTATGGATCCTGCCTCCACTACATCACTTCCCAGACTAATTCCACTTCCTGACAACTCTGTGACTGAAGAAATACTTCCTAACATCCTTGTCATTCATCTGTGTTTTCAGCTTCCAACTGTGACCCCTTGTTGCTGTGTCCCATCTCTGGAACATCCTATCTCTGTGCACTTTGTCAATTCCTCTCAGTATTTTATATGTCGTTATCATATCCACCTCTATCTCCCCTGTCCTCCAGTGTCGTCAGGTCGATTTCCCTTAACCTCTCTTCCTAGGACATGTCCCTTAGCTTCGGGACTAGTTTTGTTGCAAATCTCTGCATTTTCTCTAATTTCCTGACATGCTTGGCTAGGTGTGGGTTCCAAACTGGTGCAGCATACTCCAATACAGGGATGACGTACACGGTGTACAGGGTTCTGAATGATTCCTTACTGAGATGTCGGATTGCTGTTCTTAGGTTTTCTAGGCGCTCGTATGCTGCAGCAGTTATGTGGTTAACGTGCGCCTCAGGAGATGTGCCCGGTGTTATACTCGCCCCAAGATCTTTTTCCTTGAGTGAGGTTTGTAGTCTCTGGCCCCTACACTGTATTCCGTCTGCGGTCTTCTTTGCCCTTCCCCAGTCTTCATGACTTTGCACTTGGTTGGGTTGAGCTCCAGGAGCCAGTTGCTGGACCAGGCCTGAAGCCTGTACAGATCTCTTTGTAGTTCTGCCTGGTCCTCGTCCAACTGAATTCCTCTCTTCAACTTCACATCATTTGCAAACAGGGACACTTCTGAGTCTATTCCTTCGGTCATGTCGTTCACATATACCAGAAACATCATCGGTTCTAGGACTAACCCAAGCATGTGTGTATGTGCTGTACACGTGCGTATGTACACCAGTTAATCATGAATGTGGAGTCGATTCTTATCACCTGATTACGAACGAATTTTCTGATTCCTAGTCTCTTGGGCTTCTGGCATGCCTGTTCTTAAAGCTGCCGGTGGGTTTCTACCACCTCCTCGTCGTTCATGTCACAACTCTCTGGCCACTTGGGGCTAAAGAATATAAAATTAGAGCTATTTTTTCTCTTCCTTGTATCAACTATATTTTCTTCTTGTCTCCCAATCACTGTACGACCCGTACGAGTCGCACGCTTTCCCATGAATATAATAATAATAATTAATAATAATAATAACAATAATATTAATCATAATAATATTTTATTTTTTATTAACACATCGGCCGTCTCCCACCAAGGCAGGGTGGCCTGAAAAAGAACATTTTTCATCATTCACTTCATCACTGTCTTGCCAGAGGCGCGGTAACACTACCTGGAATTTCCTTGGAGAGGGCTTCGGGGGTCAACGCCCCCGCGGCTCGGTCTGAGACCAGGCCTTATGGTGGATCAGGGTCTGATCAACTAGGCTGTTACTGCTGGCCGCACGCAAACTGACGTAGGAACCACAGCCCGGATGGTCAGATACCGACCTTAGGTGCCTTCTTGAACTGCCAGGGGTCTATTGGTAATCCCCCTTATGTATGCTGGGAGACAGTTGAACAGTCTTGGGCCCCGGACACTTACTGTGTTGTCTCTCAATGTACTCGTGGCGCCCCTGCTTTTCATCGGGGAAATGTTACATCTCCTGCCAAGTCTTTTGCTTTCATAGGGAGTGATTTTCGTATGCAGGTTTGGTACTAATCCCTCCAGGGCCTTCCAAGTGTACATCATTATGTGTCTCTCGCCTTCGTTCCAGGGAATATAGATCAAGACCTTCAACCGTTCCCAGTAATTTAGGTGCCTTATCGTACTTATGTGTGCCCGTGAAAGTTCTTTGTACGCTCTCCAGGTCTGCAACGTCCCCAGCCTTGAAGGGGGCCGTTAGTGTACAGCAGTATTCCAGCCTAGAGTGAACAAGCGATTTCAAGAGGATGATCATGGGCTTGGCGTCCCTAGTTTTGAAGGTTCTCATTATCCATCCTATCATTTTCCTAGGTAGATGCATTGTTGTGGTCTCTGAAGGCGAGATCCTCTGGTCCTTCACATTTCTTTTTCGCTCTATTGTATGGTTAGAATTTGTCGTAGACCCTGATACACTTTTAATTTCCTCAAGTTTTCCATATCTGAGTAGATGAAATTTCTCCTCGTTGAACTTCATATTGTTTTGAGTGGCCCATTAGAAGATTTGGTTGATGTCCGCTTGGAGTCTCACAGAGTCTTCGATGGAGGTCACTGCCATGGTGATCCAGGTGTCATCCGCAAAGTAAGACATGGAGCTATGGCTTACATCTCTGTCTATGTCCGAAATGAGGATGAGGAATAGAATGGGAGCAAGTACCGTGCCTTGTGGAACAGAGCCTTTCACCGTGGCCGCACTACAGTTACAATACTGCAACATAAACACCCCCTCCCTCAGAGTGTAGACACTGTACTTCCCATCTCTAGGACTCAAGTCCGGCCTGCTGGTTTCCCTGAATCCCTTCATAAATGTTACCTTGCTCACACTCCAACAGCACGTCAAGTCCTACAAAACATTTGTCTCCATCCGCTCCTATCTAACATGCTCACTCATGCTTGCTGAAAGTCCAAGCTCCTCGCACATGAAACCTTTACTCCCTCCAACCCATCATAGGCCGACCCCTACCCTGCCTTCCCTCCACTACAGATTTATACACTCTCGAAGTCATTCTGTTTTGTTCTTACCTCTCTACATGTCCGAACCACCTCAACAACCCTTCCTCAGCCCACTGGATAATAGTTTTGGTAATCCCGCACCTCCTCCTAATTTCCAAACTACAAATTCTCTGCATTATATTCACACCACACATTGCCCTCAGACATGATATCTCCACTGCCTCCAGCCTTCTCCTTGTTGCAACATTCACCACCCATGTTTCTCACCCATATAAGAGCTTAAGTATAACTATACTCTCATACATTCCCCTCTTTGCTTCCATGGACAAAGTACTTTGTCTCCACAGACTCCTAAGTGCACCACTCACCTTTTTCCCCTCATCAGTTCTATGATTCACCTCATCTCTCACAGACCCAACTGCTGACAAGTCCACTCCTAAATATCTGAATACATTCACCTCCTCCAACCTGTTATTTAATCTTTCGTCACCTCTTCTTTTTATCCTCATCACCTTATTCTTTCCTATATTCACTTTTAATTTTCTTTTTTTTACACAGACAGACACACACAGACACACACAGACAGACACACACAGACAGACACACACAGACAGAGACAGACAGAGACAGACAGAGACAGACAGACACACACACACACACACACACACACACACACACACACACACACACACACACACACATACACATATATTTATATATCCTGAAGCATAAGTCAATAATTGAGGGAAATTCCTCTCGTGTTATGTTGTGAAGTTATATTGCTTGTGTAACAGAGGTACTGCTTATAAAGTGGAGGTACTGTGGTTGATCAGTCACTTTTCTAGTTAAAAGGCCTCTCAAATACTAAAACTGTTGTTTAATGTGGACGACAAGACTTTTAAATAAAAGTTCTCCGTGTGCTGCATATCTGTCTTCTTTATACATCTGACGGTAATAGCTAGTGCATGTGATATGCATAAATAAATCTTGCTTAATCCGCCGTTCATCGTCAAGCATCTCAACAGCTGCTTGTGGAAAAAACTGTCACGTCCATTGGCTAAATAAATCTTGCTTAACCAGCCATTCATCGTCAAGCATTTATGCAGCTGCTCGTGGAAGAGAGCCTGGCACGCCCATTGGCTAAATAAATCTTGCTTAACTAGCCAATAGTCGTAGTCTTCGTAACATTATGCATGTATAACTTTGTCTTTCAGAGAAATTGTTTAGGTTTAACAAACTTCTTAGTTTTTTTGTAGCATCTTTAATAAATATGGCAAAAGGAAACCGGAAAACGTGATATACCTTAATTTTCAATAAAATAAATAAATCTGAGATTCCTCATCCAAGAATCTTCATTAAATAAAGGAAAATGGTATATGAAGACGATACCCGAGATAGGGGTTTATAATTCACTGAGTGGCCTCTAACAGTTGGTTTTCCTTAACTAGTAATATGCGTAGCACGCAAACCGAGTGGATCATTCGATGCAAGGAATGGTGAAGGCTCAATCCTCCCTCAGTGAAACATAAATTCTCCCTACCTGTTTATCTTGAATGAATCATAACGGTGAAATGTAACAGTAAGCGAGCACTAAGTGCAACAGTATAGAATACAACAGGAACAGTTGTTAGGATCAAGATCTCATCTTACACTGCGGTCTTGATCCTATAGACCACACAGGGAGGCCTGTAATAAACTTTAGGACAGCAGCATATTCATATACATATTTTTGAACGGTTAGTTTTAGAACCGGTTCTGTTCTTGATTGATATAAATGACGTTTGAAACGGATTATCAAATTTCATAGACGACACTGAACCAAGGAGCAAAGTTACGACATCAATTTAACGTCAAAGATTGCAAGTCGACTTTGCCAAATTAACACAGCGGATGAATATGCAGCTAAAGAGTATTATTGTTGATGAATGAGAAAAGATACATATCTGAAATCAAACTGAAATTCTTTCAGAGGAATTTGACACATTCAGCAGTGCAAGGCGATGACCAGAACCACCTTACTACAAATAAGCAAAAATTATCAAAGAGAATGAGAATCCTGATTCAAGAACAGAAAAATAATTGGACTAGTCTTGTTGCAAGTATCTTTCCCGAGTTTCTTTGCATGCCTGATCAAGAGTGGGCTCGAGGCAGTACTCTCTGGCAGGAAGAAAATTAACTTTGATGTTACCCACGTAAACAAAACCCACGGTGATACATTTCAAAGTTATAGGCGAATGATTTAGCTGCAACGATGTGAAATACAAGTTCGGTGGAAAATATTACTTTCACAAGTAATACCTTTATCTACTCTTATAATAAGTTGGGTAGTAAATTGACACATAGGAAAATAAAACGTTATTTAGAATATATTTTTTTTACTCATGGGTGAAGGTTTCGTGACTTTTAAAAACCCACATTAGAGCCCTATGGTGCGGTAATAAAGTTCACCTCTAAACGTAACGTTGTGCTAATAAATCTCACTTTAGAGTGAAACCTTGCGTAAATAAGGTATTATTACCCTGCTAAAGATTTTTTTTTCATTATTCCACGCGTTTGCATTTCTTCACCTTAAATCGTGAAAAATTAAACAAATGCTATGTTGACGGAGGATCGAGCCTCCACTACTACTAGCCCTGACTTACCCGCATTTTACACTTGACTTCTACGAGCCTTTCAGTAAACATACCACCTCTCTCGGCCCTAACAGCCAGCTCAAATATCTCGTATTTGTTCTTGTGTGTTAGAATTGGGTCGTATACGATGGAAATGTAGTGAAAATGAGGAACATGTAGTGAAGGTGATCATGAAGTGAGGGGGTAATGTTCGTGTAGTATAAATGAGTGTCATGTTTTGAGAGGGAGGGTCATGTAGTGAAGGTGACGATCATGTAGTGAAGGTGACGATCATGTAGTGAAGGTGACGATCATGTAGTGAAGGTGACGATCATGTAGTGAAGGTGGCGATCATGTAGTGAAGGTGACGATCATGTAGTGAAGGTGACGATCATGTAGTGAAGGTGACGATCATGTAGTGAAAGTGACGATCATGTAGTGAAAGTGACGATCATGTAGTGAAAATGACGATCATGTAGTGAAGGTGACGATCATGTAGTGAAGGTGACGATCATGTTGTGAAGGTGACGATCATGTTGTGAAGGTGACGATCATGTAGTGAAGGTGACGATCATGTAGTGAAGGTGACGATCGTGTAGTGAAGGTGACGATCATGTAGTGAAGGTGACGATCATGTAGTGAAGGTGACAATCATGTAGTGAAGGTGACGATCATGTAGTGAAGGTGACGATCATGTAGTGAAGGTGACGATCATGTAGTGAAAGTGACGATCACGTAGTGAAAGTGACGATCACGTAGTGAAAGTGACGATCACGTAGTGAAGGTGACGATCATGTAGTGAAGGTGACGATCATGTAGTGAAGGTGACGATCATGTAGTGAAAGTGACGATCATGTAGTGAAAGTGACGATCATGTAGTGAAGGTGACGATCATGTAGTGAAGGTGACGATCATGTAGTGAAGGTGACGATCATGTAGCGAAAGTGACGATCATGTAGTGAAAGTGACGATCATGTAGTGAAAGTGACGATCATGTAGTGAAAGTGACGATCATGTAGTGAAAGTGACGATCATGTAGTGAAGGTGACGATCATGTAGTGAAGGTGACGATCATGTAGTGAAGGTGACGATCATGTAGTGAAGGTGGCGATCATGTAGTGAAGGTGACGATCATGTAGTGAAGGCGACGATCATGTAGCGAAAGTGACGATCATGTAGTGAAAGTGACGATCATGTAGTGAAAGTGACGATCATGTAGTGAAGGTGACGATCATGTAGTGAAGGTGACGATCATGTAGTGAAGGTGGCGATCATGTAGTGAAGGTGACGATCATGTAGTGAAGGTGACGATCATGTAGTGAAGGTGACGATCATGTAGTGAGGGTAACGATCATGCAGTGAAGGTGACGATCATGTAGTGAAAGTGACAATCATGTAGTGAAAGTGACAATCATGTAGTGAAAGTGACGATCATGTAGTGAAAGTGACGATCATGTAGTGAAAGTGACGATCATGTAGTGAAGGTGACGATCATGTAGTGAAAGTGACGATCATGTAGTGAAAGTGACGATCATGTAGTGAAAGTGACGATCATGTAGTGAAAGTGACCACGATCATGTAGTGAAAGTGACGATCATGTAGTGAAGGTGACGATCATATAGTGAAGGTAACGATCATGTAGTGAAGGTGACGATCATGTAGTGAAGGTGACGATCATATAGTGAAGGTAACGATCATGTAGTGAAGGTAACGATCATGTAGTGAAGGTGACGATCATGTAGTGAAAGTGACGATCATGTAGTGAAGGTGACGATCATATAGTGAAGGTGACGATCATATAGTGAAGGTAACGATCATGTAGTGAAAGTGACGATCATGTAGTTGAAAAAGGCAACAACTGAAAACATTCCATTTATTTTATACTAGCACTTACGTGGCCGCGGGGGCGTTGACCCCCGGAATACCCTCCAGGGGGATGCCAGGGAAATAGGCGCAACATAGTTGTATACCACCAAAAGATTTTGTGCCGTGAGAAAGAGATTTAATGAGGACAACGTTTCGCTCTGTATGGAGCTTCAAGTCATGCAGGAAGCGCGTCGTTTCTCCTCAACCAGTGCTAGGCAAGTTATGCAGGTTTCATTTACAAAGGTCACAGTTCCAATGAAATTTAGTTAGATGTTTACGGTACTGCGAGTTTTATGAAAGTAGATTATTATTATTATTATTATTATTATTATTATTATTATTATTATTATTATTATTATTATTATTATTATTATTATTGACTGCCGTTCATTGCGACATTTCTTGAGTTTAGTGGATCGTGTTTAAAATCCCATCAGTAAAGCCTATCTTTATTTTAACCCTCACAGAAGGAATATTTCGCCCGAGCCAAGATTATATAAAGTACTTTTTTTCTTATTTTCCACGAAAGGAATATTAATTACCTTTGATGACCTCACAAGCCATATTAAAAACTGACCGATAATATTACGAAAAAAAATACTTTCTACATCGAACTGGTAATATTATTGGAAATATAAACACAAATGCAGTATAATGTGATCCTTTATTGACAACGTTTCACCCACACAGTGGGCTTTTTCAAGTCACATTTGTGTTTATACTTCCATTGTGTCGGTATTTTATACCATTTATTTCCATGGTAATATTATTACATTCATGGTGAGGATAGAGCGCTAAACCAGTCTTGTAGAATGCTGGACTTATATATATTGTCTAAGGGAGTAATGGGAAGCATTCAGGTTCGATCCAGGGAGGGGGAAGGAGAACACAGGCCAGATTCCTTTGATCAAGAGCTCCCTCACAGGCTGAATTGGGGAATAATGTAGTATAATATTTCTTTCGTGGTAATGGTGTCCGGTAGCTCGATCGGTAGCTCACTCAGCTCACACGCTGACGTCCGGGGATCGATTTCCCGGTACGGCTGGAAAACTTTAGGAAGTGTTTCCATGTTCACACATCAGTGAAATAAGTACCAGGGGTGCTAGTCGACTAGCGTGGGTCGCATCCTGGGGACAAAATTTACCTAATTTGCCCGAAATGCTGTGAATAATAAGTGGCTTTCCATATAGAGATATTATTATTGAACATCAAAATGGTATACAATACCGACAGGTTGGTAGGTAAGACACATAAGCAACAGTTAGGCAACTTTATTCCGAAATGGTTCGCCTACACAGTAGGCGACAGTATTTAAGTCTCCGCACTGTCGCTTGATCTTCAGATAGTTCCTGACTATGGAACTGAACTTCTCCAGGCTGAGGGACTGACAACCTCAAATTCTACGACTTCAAGGGTGATGGACTGATTACATCGTCTTCACATCTCTACTGTTCCTGCCTACTTTCTATATTCGACTGAAGAAGCCTACTGTGTAGGTGA